>NC_084965.1:9007880-9244516 GCF_949316205.1 Platichthys flesus
GCGTGGGCACGTACGGGCCTGTCAGTGCCCCTGATCCTTCAATGATTGATCCAAACTAGATAGCCATCACTACAAATTATGCACCCTCTCTTCCCCAGGTATCCTTTCCTCTGTCTAATTCTACCTTCCATTTGCATGTTCCCACGGACTAATTAAATCTTTCTCTTCTCTCTCTCCTTGTCTCATACCTCGCTCTCCCTGTTTTCCTCTCCCTCTCTCTCTCTCTCTCTTTCTCTCTCTCTCCGCGGCCATTGGTATGAAAAATAATGCAGCACATTTTTTTGGCACATTATTATGTATGAAATGTGGGGGCATAATGTATTCCAGTTGGTTGAAGTTCTCTAGACCCTGTCTGTAATGAGCACAACACAAGTAGGCTCATTACACAGCCTCGGCATGTTACACCACCTTTTCTCTCTCCCCCCTCGGTCGCCCACTCTCTCCAGTCTCGCAGACAAAAGCTGCTGACCTCCCCTCGGTCTACCACCCATCCACTTTCTCGCCCACCCCTCTCACAGTCCATGGGCCGGGGGTTTCTCTCCTGCCGCTGCCATGATCCTTTTGGTTTGTGATCCTGTCCCACTTGGCTTTAATTTACAGTGGGAAAATAATTAGAATCTCACTTTTGCAAAGAGTGGAGTGAAAATGTAAACAATGCTTCCCTGCGGGCGAGTGCTTCATCACTTTGACAGGTGCATTTGAATTTGCCTGGGTGGCGGACAGGCTTGGTTATTTATGTGTCAGTCGCACATGGAAGCCCCGGCTGTGGCTGGGACTGTAGTTGGGACTGAGACTATAGGAAAGAGAGTGGAGCGATACATGAAGTCGGGAATAAGAGTTTTGATTTTGGAGAAAACTGTGGATGATTCTGGTTCTGGACCTGGTGTTCGAGGCCAGATCGGGGATCGGGGATCGTGTGGATCTTGTGTTGTGGTTGAGCAAAGATTTTTCACCAAAGATTTAGATCAGGGGAGTGAGATATAGCTGGGCGTGGGATTTTGGTTGTGGATGGTGTAAGTAAATATTTATGGGCTGGTACCAGCATGTTATAATATCAAGGAGAGCTTCTATTGTTAAAGGATTATTTTAATCTCCTGGATCATCTGAAGTGTCTGATAAGATGCCAAGTCACCTGGTTATCAAGCAACTCTTTTCTAATTAAGTCACGTTCTGATGAATCATAATTACTTGTGTGGTTGTCACTGTTGTTTGTGGGATACCACATGAGGGCCAATGCAGCCTGGCAGGGATGCGTGATATATGAGTTATAGATGATCTATATGTTTGAACATTTAAAGTATTGTAAAAAAGTTAAATGGAAAC
Source organism: Platichthys flesus (assembly GCF_949316205.1). Classification (NCBI taxonomy): domain Eukaryota; kingdom Metazoa; phylum Chordata; class Actinopteri; order Pleuronectiformes; family Pleuronectidae; genus Platichthys; species Platichthys flesus. The sequence continues at coordinate 9,009,204 of NC_084965.1, forward strand.
ATTTCAACGACTAACAAAAAAGTTTAATACATATAGTATTTATATAAGGTTTCATTTTGTAATCTAACTAAACCTGTGTTCTGAAATGTATACTGGTGTTGAATCCAGGTATAGTTATCGAGGAAAGATTGAAATCACAATTTACTTTGGTAATTCAGGTAAAGTTAAGGGCCTGGGATTACAAATGGCGTCTGAATGTCCTGGCATCGCTTTTAATGGAAAAATGACCAGGTTGGAATTAACTACCAGGAAAATTCATAAGTCAAAGGCTTGAAATGAAAAAGAAATTAAGACTAGTCAAACAAAAGGATTTTGCAAGATGTTCTAAAACATGAAACTGCACAAACGGGTCCTGTGTTAAACCTACCAAGTCTGCACTGGTAATTCCAATGTTGGTATGATGCCTGAAGAGAGTGGCACTATAAAGAAGATGGCATACTGGCAAAACCAGGACACTGAATTCTAATCAACTTTAAACAAGCAGGCTATCTCTAGTCTGCTTCTGTCCAACAAGACACAGAGAAGCAGCTACATTAGCAAACTGGAGAGACCACCAAGGCTGACTATGAGGGGACGGACCGATCCATTCACTACAGGGACATGTCAAAATGGAGATGTTGACATGTCTCCTATATAATCCCCGATGTAACGTGACATACTGTTGTCGAGAAGTGTTTGTGTTGTTCGAAAGATGTGATGAAGTATAAATGAAGTGAATATGCATATTACAGTACATTGGATGTGGTGAGGCTTAGCAGTATCACTACGCGCAGTGGTTGTATGTGGCTGCCGGTTGACAGGCTTAGTCGAGCCCAGAGGCCTATGACTGGATTATCTTGCCCTTGAGTAGGTGAACGTATATGACAGTTTCAAAGGCACTTCAGGAATGCCCGATAATGTAAACGAATGCACCACCGCTCATGCAGCCCGGCGTCTTCAAGTTCAGCCGTGTGTTCCGTGTGTTAGTGGTCCGAGCCGTTTCATTCATCTCGGAACTGAACTGACCTTTACGTGCTCGTCACATGAGGTTGATAGCCCGGCGAGGCATTATTTATGGCAGAGTTATCATATTAAGTGTTTTGGTGGCTCTCATGGTCTTTTAATAAGCCGTTAATGAGGAAGTAACGTACTGTGAATCATAGCTGAGACGAAAACTGCACTCTTAGTCACTAGTGAGAGGCGTTCTGCTGCTCAAACCCAGTTTTCTCTACTCGTTTATGACTTAGGCATAGTGTCTAAGCATTTTTTGCACAGAGCCTATAAACATAAATAAAAAACAATATGAATTATCTACTGAAGAGCAAGGAAACCGTGGCCCTAACATATGATGTCTGTTTTGGTCTCAAAAGCTTTGTTTTTAAAGCTGGATATATTTTAGGAATAGAAATTTATGTTTTTTCATTTATTACACCAGATGTTCTTTTTAATGTCACAAGTACCATTGTAACTATGGTCCTTTGCAGAGTGTTGCTTAATGGTTATTTGCGCTCTAATTATACTGCCAGGCTATTGGTTGTTTTTGAGTCCATCGCAGTGTTTTCTTTGTCCACTTTAACATGCACGACTTTCTGAAGGCCGATGTTTCCACACTACATCCATTTATGCCAAGCGAAACCTGTTTGTGATTGGCTGGTCCTCTCCTGCTCCACCCTGGATGACAGGCAGACAGAGAGACGTGCCGGGCTTCACAAAATTTGTCATGGTCCACCGGTTCACCGATGCGGCAACCCACTTGACTTGCCACATTGTCCCAGCAGTCCAGATGGTGAGTCCGACCATGAACCGGGTGAAAATTCGACAAAATTTGAAATGTCAGAGAAAATGATTATACGAGGAGAATTATAGAGAGAGAGGACTCGACTCGCTAACCCCGCTCGACCTAAACTAAATCAGCTGACTAGTGGCCACTGGGAAAGTGAGCGGTCCACAGAGATCCAAGCAAACAAAGATTTTGGTAATCCGCCAAACGCTGTCAGCTGTGGGAGGATGAGAACATTTCAGTTCAAATCTTCACTGTGAGTCTTATTTTACCAAATTTATTTTGTATGCTGCGCAGCGCGAGGTTCATGAAATACCACTCAATTCATCAGCTGGCATATTGTTTTCACTGTTCTCCCTGCTAGTTTGTTTTAATGAATTCATTATTTGAAAAAAAAGGTTCCTCTGTTGTGACTTTACAAATATTGTAATGATAATGCTCCAAAATGATATCAAAATGCATAATTACCATGTACTATTCTCAAATGGCCGGACCCACCTCTGTCACATTTCTTTTATTGTTATCAGATTATTGTTGGTACTCACACTTAGCATCTCTAGTAATAACAGATTTAGATGGAAATGACGATTCTTTTGTACAAAGAAAATATAATAATGGGAAAATTAGAACTGCTTTGTGATGCTGTCGTGGAAGTTTCATACATGAACATCATTCCTTGACTCTAACTTATCAGCTTTCTGACACAGGCCTCATGGAAATGTTATGTTTCCTTACAATAAGCATGAAGAAACATCGATTTCAGTGACAGTATCCTTCATTTTTTGTAAAAATATGGTAACAACATTGTCACTGTGGTAGTTTTATGGGGATATTCAAAAACAAAAGTAATCACAATGTTAAAAGTGCGGGGGGGAAACACAGGTAGAGGAAAGAAAACATTACTGTGCAATAGGGTAGACATGGCTACTTCTTTTGTCCACAGATCCTCATCCACACACACACATACACACACACACAGTAACACTCATCTACATGCAACACACACACACACACACACATATCCGCGCTCACGAACAGACAAAGGCTCACACAGTGAGGCAACGCATGCATGCGTCTCCAACGCCTGCAGGCGCTTGGGGCTAGGCAGCAGGGAGAAGGGGGAGGTGAGAGTTGTGGGGAGATGAGGGGGAGGGGGGCTGGGGGGGTGCACTGTGAAGAGGCTCTCTAAGCTATAGAAGGTCAATCCCTCCTCTCCACCACCATCACCACCCCGTGTATCCGAGCTGGCCCGGGTTCAAGGCCTGTTCGCCGTGCGCGTATCACAGACTGTGTGTCGGCACACAAACAAATGTGCCAACAACGAGGGCACATCGACACATGAACCAGAACATATGCACTGAGACCGCTCACTCACACACAAATTTGTAAGGAGTGGGCCCGTATATGTGGTGCAGATGCACAAATCTTTATACTTCATGGGTCACACCGCATAAGTGCACATGTTCATCCACAGCGATGTTGACGTATGGACATATAATGTGAACCCAGTTACATAGCCACACATGCAAGGCCAAGCCGGGCTGCAGCACGTTGCACATGGCTGGGAAAGGACCAAACCACAGAGCATAAAAAAGACCACAGACATACATGCATGGATAGGCCAAGCAATGTCAGCCATTAGAATGGAAATAGATATGCTATTATTGTAAATTTGGCCAATATGTGGTCGGTCGGCAGATATAATTGGAGCAGCTTGAAAATGGCATGGCTGCACACTGTCTGCGTTGGGCCTGATTTGGCTGAAGCAAAGGTCTGTGTCTGGTTAACGCACCACTGGACAAGACAAGCAACCCATTCATATTTGCATGCAGGGACACAAACATAGTGTACGCATCGCATAGTGACAAAATAGCTTGTATGCTACGGTGGCTCCCATCCACCCTCCCCTTATTACTGTGCCTATGAAGCAGAGATCACTGTCTACAAATATTTCAACTTGAATAACCATAGTTAAAATGCAATAATACCCTCTATCCTAAAGTAGCACAGACCAAATTGGACGTCAAGGGGAAGATAAACAAGCAACAATGACTATATTTACAGTCAGAATAAACCAAACAACTTTAAAAGAGATTATGCAGCGCGATAGGATCTCTGGGTGCTTCAGATAATCCAGAAAATAAGATATGCATAATTCGCTGTAACTAATCTCCTTTGCGGAAAATAAAGCCTACTCGCAGCCTACAGTAAACAACTCGGATAGATAGCAGCCCGTCTTTTACTTCCAAGCAAAGTCTGACTCACCCACGGGCCCCAAGGAAATCACTTTTCCAGGTTTGTTCTGGAGTATATTTTTGGTTTACCTGCAGCTCAAGGGAAAATAGGTCCTTTGCATATTTCAATTTTAAGTACTAATATTGTCTGTTAAGTGATAAAGTCAAGGCATCATATGCAGGAGGTGATAAAAGCCTTGAACACATTAGTTTCATTACTGGACCTGCAAACATGTAACATCAAACGGGGATCCACTGCCATAAAAACACTCGTCTATATATGAATTTAAGTTTATTTTACGAATAATTCATTATAGTTTAACCAGAGGCAGTAAAAAAAAAAAAATCTGACATAAAAAAGTCCTGAACCTTTGTGTTATCACACCCAGCATTTCTCATTCTTTTGTGCTGGGAAAATCGCTCACTCCAGGTGCACGGGAAATTTTGAAGATGCCATGCTGGGATCTAAAAATTTCAGGAGAAGGAGCTTTGTGTTACGATGCCGCAGAGACATGCCAAAGTTGAGCATTGCCTTTGATATCACAAAATTTGACTTTGGATTAGTTCAAATCTAATCAGGCCTCGGAGGCTGAAGGTGATAAGTATCCAAGCCAATAACTGAAATGATGCTGGGAAACTCTCTTTCTCTCTCTCTCTCTCTCTCTCTCTCTCTCTCTCTCTCTCTCTCTCTCTCTCTCTCTCTCTCTCCTTCTCTCTCTCTCCTTCTCTCTCTCTCTCTCTCTCTCTCCCTCTCTCTCTCTCTTTCTCTCTCTCTCTCTCTCTCTCTTAAACACACACACACACACACTGCTCTGTCTCTTTAAGGTTATGACTGAAACCCTTATGACAAAAAAAAAGAACTCCAAATGTCTATCTCTCCTTGGGATGTCATGTGGGGCTGTTAAGACACGACACCTGTCACAATCACCAGACCTTCCTCCACCCCTCCAGGCCACAGGAAGCGGCCAAGGTCAAACCCTTTAAAGGAAAAGGAAGGGAGGGACGGGGAAAGAAGTGACTAACGGCGGACAGTCACAAAGAATCAGATCTGTCAAGTTCAAGCTGTAAAACCTTTGTGAGTCAAAGGCTGCATATGTCTGTTTTGTGTGTGTGTGTGGGTCTGAGTCTTTGTTACATACAGGATCACACAATTATTTTATATTTATTTCCTATTTGCAAAACCTCTAAGTGTGGCTCAAGCCGGCTTAACATTCGTTCCATCGTCGGCTAATATATTTTCAAATCGTTCAACAGTCCAATTTGTTTCCTTGTGTGTCACATTATGGGATGGCAGGGGAACAGGGCACGACTCCCTCCTCAGTCGTGTTTCGGAGGATGAGGAGGGGAAAGTGCAGAAGGAGCGTCTGAAAGTGCCGAAAACCTGGCGTCCATTATAACCTCCTCCATCTGGACTTGTTTTGACAGCTGATGGGCGAAGCTCAGTATTTTTAGGGGAAGTTAAAGGAACACGCTCGTCCTCATATTGTGAGACTATCTCTAAGCGTATTAGCTTGATCCATTTATGTTACACAGAGGTTGACCATATTATTGGCCGCGAACCAAAACGCATTTCCTTGTTTTGACTTGCTATCTCTTTCTTCATTCTCCCATCCCCTCCCTCTTTTTCCCTCCGACAGAAAAGCCTGCCCAGGCCCATGCTTTGGTAGATAATGACATCCTCTCCCTGGATTAATTGTGAGGGACACATTAAGCAATGGGGCTGACACTCCCTGTAATTAAACTGTTCACACCGACGAGTTCCTACTGGAACACTTTCTCCTTTCATGCTCTTTCTCCTGCTGGAACTGAGGGCTGGTCTTGATATGGTGTATTATCGGGATAGGGATATGATATTGGAGTCGATCACCTTGAAATCGAGAAGAAGGGGGCGGTTTGAGGTCTTGGCCCATGTTCATAGAACTCAATCAAATACATTCAGATAAAAGAGTTCAATAAAAGTAACGCAGAAAGATGGAATGGTTTGAAAGTAGCCTACCAGAAATGAATCATTAATAATTGATCAAATAATCTAACCTAATAATCTAATCATCCAATCTAATAAAAGCGGGACAAAAAGAAAGCTGTGATTGATAAGAGAGAATACATTCTTTATACCTTTATGGAAGCAGAACAGGTGCACACCCAAAGCACATGAGTCAAATGCTCCCTAAGAAGAGTCAACCTAACATTTAGTCCTGGCATTGATTGTAACCTGATGCAACATGAGCACACTATCATAGTGATCTTTTAAATGAGTGTGCAGACCTACGAGAACTCTCTGTCCGTGCCTCTACACGCCCGGGTATCTTGAGGAACCGATTAGTGGGACAGGATACGGATATTGTGTGTGGCCCTCTGCTCCTGCCAGCAGGTGCTAAACAGAGGTCAAAGAGGAGGCACATATATCACGGTGGCGCCTGCTATGAAAGTGGGGGAGAGTCCGGCTAATGCAAAATAACTCATAATGTCGTCGCACACATACGCTCCCTTGTGACACGGTTTGAGAGGGTCCCGGGCAGATGTTGCACAAACAGCTCTGAGGGCAAGCTACTGCTCTTCAAGGAAAGGCAGAGTAAGGATGAGTGTATTAAAACAAAATGATAATGTGTGCTACAGTTAAAAATCATACAACCAAAAAAAGATACATCACCTCACTGCCTTGCCTCCTGCAAACAGCTGTGTGTCTTTTTTTCACTCCTTCAAAAAAACAAATGCATTGGCTGGCCAGGTATTGTTGACAACAGCAGACAGTGGAAACACTTCCGCTTTTGTCCACAGGGGCGCCAAACTCAATGAAAATGTTCCTTGTCGGGGCTTCGACCGACCAGAGCTGCCGAAGACATGAGCATGTAAATGTGTCTCCCGTGGCCATGGTAACCGACGTCCAAGCATTTTATGTGTATTTTATATTGAAACAGTAATCGGGAAAATTCTCCATTATGCATAAACATTAATTATTCATTAAATAATCACCCTGCCAGAGTCTGGAGGGAGAGAGAGCAGAGTCCGCGCTCGACCATATCGCAAGTCAGTCTCCGCTGTCAATCATAATGTTTGAACCTGTTTCTATTGAATCAAATAATTATCCAAATCCAAACTTTTTCCGGAAAGATAAACACTTAAACAAATAATTAGCATGTGTACTTTGACGTTTGACATCCATGTCCAATCTACTAACATGGAGGAGGCAGTATTTATGATCTGTACCGCACCCAGCCACCAGGGGACAATCAAGACACTTTGGATGCAACTTTGTGGAGCAGTCCGGTGTGTCCATCCGTACAGACAGTTGAAACATTGCATTTATCCAACGTTACCAACACTGACACAAGAGTATAAGATGGCAGCTTCAAAACCCCAAAAGTGCTATTTGGGATACAGTTGTATTTGGGATATTCTAAGAAATATAATTTGGACAGTTTTGTACACACGTTTGATCTTCATCTGTTTTTCTCAGTCTTTTCTTTTTCAACCACTACGCACCACTTTCACACATGACCGCCCAGCGAGGTCTGTGTCCTTTTCAGGGAACACGGGGCATGTAGCGTTTGCAATCATATCTCATATTGAGCTCCCTAATGCTCAGGCTGCGGATGCTCTGTGTGTGTGTGTGTGTGCTCTTACGTCACCCCTGTCCCTGCCTGCCAGCTTGCTGTTGCCCCGGGGCCGCTGGGGCCCTCAGCGATGTCCACTAAAAACAAAACCATCCGCTGTAATTGAAGAAGCCACTCTAATGTGACATGCACATGGAGGCGCGCGCGGCAAAGGTTTGCATGCACGTACCCACAGATGTGCATGGCGATACGCGTACACATGCACGGGCGCACTGTGTAAATGAACTCTGTATGTAGGTTAACAGCCCTGCATTCAGAGACATTCAGCTCGGCACATGAATACACATGCACGCATGCCCGCACACTGACCACATTGCTCTTTGGTAGAGGTGACTGGGGGGTTGGGAGGACTCCGGTGACCCGACACTTATGCACACGCTCTCACACACACACACACACATGCACACACGCTCACACATACACACACGCTCAAACACACACCATAAACCCATAGATGCCCTCTGATTCCAGATGACCCCTCCTGTGCCACGGGAGCACTCAGCTCCTCCTCTCCTCTTCTGCTGTTCCTGTGTTACTGTTATGGGTTCCTGCTCCGGAGCTGAGGGCTCTATTGTTAGGTGACAGCGGTTCCTGTGTATTCCGCTACGGCCTGCTGCTCCCTGTGTCTCCCTCCCTCTCAGCGCTCCGTCTTCCTTCACTTGATATTAGATTTACGTCTCGGGTGGCCTGATACTCACTTTACTGTAAGATTTGCACAGCTAGACTGATAGGAAAGGCAGATAGATGAACCAGATGAAGGAACATGTAAAAATGTGAATTTGTTAATTCCAGGGACATTTCCTTCTGTTGCACGGTAGTAATTTATTTTGAGTATTTTATTTAACATTAGGGAAGGAGTGTTTTGGTCAGGGCCAAGGTCTTTGCCTACCATGTCCAAATGATCTTTCTAAGATTGTTGCATGTTTGAAAATAAATTCAACTTCACAGTGTCAATCACGGCTACACACTGAAAAGAATAATGATAGTAATAATATTAACAAAACATTTGCATACAAGAAATACACACAAAAGACCTTAAGAATTAGGATTTAATCTGAAACCACTATTAACGTTTTACTTTAATGAGTTTAATCAAGTGTTGTGCATAAACACAAGCAAATTTGGCAAATTACATATACATAAATTAACAATGTATTCTCATTATCTAAAAGAAAATTGATCTTTTGCTGCAAAGTAGTTGCATAGAAACACCATCCTCAGTAGTTGGAGTTGGATTAAGAGTTCCGTCTCCACTAGTTAATGTTCTTTTCCCAAATATATCTAAATCCCGATAGTGTGTGTGAAAAGCAGGGTAAAATAGAACACTTCAAAATTAACTTTTGTAATAAGATTTAAACTGTGCTTTATTTTGTCCTTAGATAATTAGTTGAAAAAGGATGACCCTGATTTCTCTGTGTGGTCAGGTATTACCATCCCGCAGTCGTTTTCAGACTAAAATTAGAACACGTTTTATATGATTAACAGCCAGCCTCCCAGACTCAGGTTATCATTAACTCTCCAATCTGTGCTGTTTGACTCTCAACAGGTTTACTCCCCACCAACCACGCTGCTGTTGCAAAGCACCTTGGGTGTTCCCAAACTCGCCGCTGGTAACCCATTACCTCGACATATGGAGACAAACGGCACGACGGTACGCAAATGTTCAGGTTGCGAAAACATCTCCAGGGCCACCATACAAACCCCCCCCCCTCGCTCCTTTCTCCTTCCTTCCCCACTTCTTTTAATCGCTCCCTCTCCCTTTCAATTATCCCAATGTCACCACCACCACTGGGAAAGTTTCCATTTGTTGAATTAACAGCCAAAGAGCTTTGCAGAGGGTAAGCCGGCACTCTGTCATTGTCATAGCGGTGGCTCTGACAAAACAGTTTGCGTACCTGCTTAAGTATTACAGAAATTAACACCTCCCTTCCAGGTACAGTAATCAAGAGGGTGACAGGAGACAATTAATTAGGTCTATCTGCACCACTGCCTTTACATAATTAATGGGGCTCATTACTGAACCCCTAGTATGATGTGGAGCATGCTAGCACTAGCTCAGAGCATCACAGCACTGCAAGCAGTAGTAAAATGAAGGTTTTTGATTATTTGTTTTATTTTGCACATGTTAGCCTCGAACTGGGTAATTTGCCGTGTTGATTGCAGTCTCCGATGAGAAGCTGTCAGCTTTTGATGAGCTTTTTTACAGGTTAAGCCTTTACGATTAATGTTTCAAACTGTGAAAACTTAAACAACTCCACTGTTTGCTGGTCCCTTCCCTTTAATATGAACCACTGAAGCACACCAATGTCAGGTTGCCATCGTTACCCTAGCCCTAAGTAGTACTGGGCTACTTAGGTTGTTTTCTTTTTGCCTATGCCACATTATAGAAAATGTTTTCCAAGGTTTGGTATATTTTTTCTCAGCACAAGACTTGACTTGAACTAGTCATGACTTGATCATGCCGGCGTGATCAATCACTCTAAAGAGTTAAACACGTGCTCATAGTTTGGCAAGGTCATGGTTAAAATAAATGATCATGGCTATTGGCTTCACATGAGAAAAACACAGCTGGCTCATGGGTAAAAGTCAACAAAGCCTCCAGCTTAGCCAACTCTTATAAGTTGCTTGTCAGTACCCTCAGAAAAGATTCATAGGAATGTACAAGCAACCTCTCATTCTTATGTTTCAGACTTTGAACTTCCGCAATGATCTGTTGTTCTCATTTCTATGTGTCTTTGTTAAAAGAAAGACACCTCCAGCATAGTAAGTAATGCAGAATCAAAGACATACTTTAGTTATTAAGGTTATATTTTTGCAGTTTGCTCTGTTTGAAAGTTTTTCAGGCAAAAACTACTCAACTGATCTTCTGGAAACCTGGTGGAAGGGTGGGATACAGGCCAAGGAAGAATTCATTGAATTTTGGTATAGATTTAGACAAAGGGAAATGTGTTGAACGTTGAAAGATAGGTAGCGTTTTTTGACATTTCCATTGCTTTACCAGAAAATAATTCATTGTTCTTGATGAAATACAATCCAGCATATTGAGAATATGAAGTGGCATGCTTGTATTTTAGGATAGGTGCCAAGTGACAAGCTCTGAGGGGGTAGAGCATGGAACAACAGGCTAACCAGCTACAAAGCCTTGTAGCAACGAAAGGTGTGATGCAACCTCAGAAACGTTTCATTTATGAAAACCACTTTAATTGATGGGTGAACTGATGCCCCCTCTCTACTGTTCATCAACAACCCTTGAGGCTGTTGTTCTATGATGGGAACGTATTCCTTTTCCTTCCTTCCTGGGATCAAATTAAAGAGCAAACAGGTTGATCTCTGACTGTTTCACCCTCTTTGCTCATAGCCACTAATCTCTGCTGCTGGCATCTTAACCTGAGAGGAATAATCAAATGGAGGATGGAGGAATCTCTAATATAAAGTTAATTGGTGAGAAAGTATGAATTAGATCATGTTTTATGACCACCGTGTGAAAATTACAAGTTTGATAATCACAGCACATCCACAAAACTAGTGGTAATCGAATTGATCATCTCATGATAATCTGTTAATTCGTGTCACTTGCTGTAATTTGAGTTCCCAACAAAAAACAATAGTGAAGGCAAAATAATATCCATGAATTCTGATGCTCTGCCCCCTGCAAATACATTCCCTCCATTAAAGCCACGTTGTAACCTGTGTTCTCATATAATTAGGTTATTGAACTGTGTTTGGTGTTTCTGTGTAAATACAATGAAGAGTCTGGTTGTTCCATTAGCTCGTTTTTTTGATGTCTCAATGAGTACTCATAAACAAAGGATTCCTAGTCAAGCAAAGGCTTAGAAATGTCTAACCTGTATCTGTTGAATGTTTCCTGACTGAAACACACTGAAACAACAGATTCCTTGTGATCCACAGTGGCTGAGACACCTCTATAGTGCACTATACAGAGGGTTCTTGAATGACTTCTGCATGTTATAGCCTACCATAAGTACTAGATTAACCTTTCACTTGTGATTCTTCAAATGATTTTCCATTTCCAGTGGCCCCGTCTGCCACCTGACATGCAGCTGGTAGCAAATTAGGTTAAAACACACCAGGGAGAATATGGAGTTCCTGTTTACCCCAGATGTGATTTGTTGAAAATGTCATTCTTTATCCTTTTAAGAGTGTACTGTTCAATAACTTTCTAAAATTGGCTCAATATCAGACTGCTGCTGCTGTTCCTGCGACTGCCTTGTTTTCCTCCTCCTCATCCCGCCTTCCTCTCCCTCCGCTAATGAAGGCCTTGTGGCCTACTGTTATTAAAATTACGCCCTTGCCTCTGATATTAATTGGGTCCGTAATAAGGAATGCGTCGGATTCATTATTTAATTGCAAGGGCACATTTCGAATACAGCTTCTGAAATGTATTTTTAATGAAAAACACTACATCCTGACCTAATCATATCAACCTTATTCTATCTAATTAACGATGCAAAAAAATCATTAGAGTTGCAAAATATTAGCTTCAGCTCTGTCAGGCTGCTCCTTTGCTCTCCTTCATGATTATATTTTTTTCCTGTCTATGATAAATAGTTAATGAGGGAAAAATGACAAAAATTTGCATGTAGGCAAATTAGTCTAAACGGGATATGTCTTTGCTAAGTTCGGAAAGTGACCCTTTTTACAGGGGAAATTGTAAGAATGATTATGAAATAACGGCAAGACCCATCTCAGTTTGATGAAAAATGGCCCGCTTTAATAAAGTAGAAATCACAAAATGCAATAACCCTAAATTGTCATCATGCCTGTTAATCCGTTAGTTTAATAATGCAAAATAAGATTCTGTAATTGTTGCTGTGGAGGCAGATATGAGGTAAGGCACGAGTGATTTAGCAGCGGCTGCTAAATGAATCACAAACTTTGCTGTTTAACTTCTTTCAAAGTCTCCAAATATTGGGAGATTAAATTTTCTCCCAATAAACAGGCCCATCACCATCTTATTATGCGGTAGTGTAGTCACCACTCGGAGCCAGGGGTTGCGGTTCATTAAAGATTACAAAACGGGTGTAGAGAAGTTTAGAAGTTTATGTTTTAGCTCGCTCGTCTTAATTCTGTTCACAAAATCGATATGACGGCAGATTCAAACACTTGGATTTAGGGTCATGTGTAGAATCAGGTTCAGGATGATGGTTTCGCTGGCTTGAGGCATTTAGTGTTGATGGTGAAAGGTAGGAACACATAAGGTTAAGCGTAAGAGTTATTGCTCCCAGTACTAGAAACAATGTTACAGCATGATAATAAAGCATCAAACACAAGATGGGACATGACGACATAAAAGCTTCCTGCAGTCCGGCCAGTGAGGAGCTCCTTCTTACTAGTAAGAAACAAAGCATTTGATCCAGTATGTCTACAGTGTTCCTGTCCTAATGATCCCCAGATCCTCAGCTGAACCACAGCAGGCTTTGATATCATCATGGCTTTTAAACTGTTTGCAAGTTTATTAAAATGAGCAGTAGGAGCTTCAGTCTAAAACTATCAAGCATTGCCTCGACTAGAATGACCGACCTATTGGCTATAATCAAATTAATAATAACTAAAATGTCTGTTTTCGTTGACTAGATTCACAAAGTTACAGTTTTCTTCTACTAAAATGGATGAGATTTACTAAATGCAATAAAACTTAAGATGACATTTGAAACAAGACGAAGACTTAATAATAATAGCTGACAGAATCAATGTTTTATGTCCTGAGTGAGTTCTGCATGACACAAATTATCGTATCTGGTAAACATGAAACCAGAATGACAATTTCAACAAAAACAAATTTGGCTTTTCAAGGGAAATCCTTATTCTGTAGTATTCACAACCTCAGTTTTCCCTTTTGGATGCTATGATTAGTTGAATTATGATTTTTATTCGAGCAATATTGATATTTGCTGTGATGGCACATGTATGAAATAAAAGCAGGTCAACCCTTAAACAAAACCAAATTGTAAAGAGAACTGGACTGATCATTGTTTCCAGTTGTGTGAATGCTAAATGGACTGTGTTAAGACAGCACTGTTCCATCAGTTTGTCTCAACCTACCGTTCGCCCACACATTCATACACTAATGACACAGTGTCTCGCTCTCTGGAGAAGCTGGGAATCGAACCAGGAATCCTGCAACTACTACAAAACTACTCCTGTTGGGGACAACATGACTTTTCCTTATTGAATGGCAAATTCAGATCTTGTATGTATTTGTTAACACTGTCAAACTGTATCTATTGGCTGAAACACTGTCACTCATTACTAATACAATTTTTCTGTAAATGTCAAATCCTCTTTTTAAACGATTGCTTTTAGCGACACTGTTACTAAAAAGACATGTGTTGTGATTTCACAGCCTTGCAAGACAACCCACGTTCCTGGCTTTCGAGTCCATCTTCCACCAGTAACAGAACTTGATGTGGTCCCGGGTTCTATTTTTACTCCTCTGCCGCCATGAACTTGTGAAAGCGCAGAGTGAGGGAGTTAATGGACGTGGTGAACACCGAGCGATGGGTGCCACTAACAAATCCCCCAGATTGAATTAAAGGGAGCTGCAGTTTGATCGCCCCACGCCACATCCCTTATCTCAACAAGTCACATTTTCAATCACTATGCAAAGATGTTACATCGGGCGCAGGCTCTGTGCTAATGCACTGCCCTGCCCTGTGTCATCACAATTGACCTACACTGGGCTGTCAGACATGTGACAGCCTCTCCCGAGCAATAGTAATTTCATGGGGACATTCATTTATGCAAAGTGGAATCCTGCCACACCAAGTCGTCCACATTAAGATGATTCTCAGTATAACATGTGTACATATATATCGCTATGATTTAATCGCTTTAAAATTTAAAAAATCTGAAATATGTTTCCACAGATTCATCAGACAACATGTGAACCTAGCTTTTGTTTTGATAATTATCTTTTACTAACTATTAATTAGCAGGATTATGCAAAAACTACAGGACAGATTATCATGAAACTTAATGGAAGGTTGTAATATGGGTCAAGATACAAGATTCATTCCTTTTTGGAACAGATCCGGGTCAGGGGGTGGATACATTTTTTTTTTACTTTCTTGAATGTTGCGAGAACGTCTCACAACTTTTTTTTTCTATAAATATATTTTTTTTATTAGAATAATCAAGACATCTTGATTTTAAAAAAGTGCAAGCAATATTGTGAATATCCAAATTAAAATCCAGATCTAGTGAACTAAAATGTGGTTAAATGAGGGGACTTCTGGTGTGTGCTATTTGCCAACTCTGCAATTTGAATCCTTTACCTCTTTGAGGTAAATTCCCAGTTCACTGAAATATTTTGTTCAAGAATTTCTCTTAGCACCTTTCGATGAAAGAAATCGGTCACATCTCCGCTTTAGTTTTTATTTTGCTTTGTTTTATTTCTTCTGTTTTATTTTGAAACTCACATTTTGTCTTGCATTATGTCATTTCACACTTTTGCGCCAGTTTTGTATGAGCTCAGTAGATCACCACAGGTTTCAATGCAATGAGACGCTCACCTTGCGCCTCTCCCCATTGAAGCCTCGCCACTGCTCTGCCTTCTTGACAATGTAGCTCAGCTCCTGATTGGACAGCTCCAGATCTTGAGGCAGGAAGTACGTCCCCTCTTTGGCTGTAAGCCGCTGAAAGATGTCCAGCATGTGGCCATCGTTGTGGAATCTGGAAGGTGCAGGGTTTGGAAAATAAAAGAAGCGAGGAGGAATAAGTGTTTTGATGTATATTGATTCACTGTCCCTGCCATGTAACAATCATATAGGGTTAAATGCCAAAGCAAGGAAAAACATACATCTTTGCCCTAGGTCAAATATGATGTGTTTTTTTTTACAATTGGTTGATTTTTTTGAACAGGTATCATGATAAAAGTCTAATGCAGCATTTCAAACAGAAAAAGGAATCAAACAAATTGGCCTGTGAGGGGGAAGCGCTTTGGCAACACATGCCGACTGCAGACGTGTCTGTGTATGGCTGCTGCAGCTGCGTGGTCGTACAAGTGTAAATGTGTGGGAGTCAGATCCTCGGATGTTCTTCACTGTTAATCCTGCGCTTCAAAGATGGCAGCCGCAGCAGACGCGCTGGATGCAGATGTGTCGGGAGAGACCACCCTGAGTCACAGGGAAACGTTCAGCATGGCAGAGGAGCGTATCGATTCGCACCTCCAGATGAGCACGCAGCACCAAAGTCTTATTTTTTTCTTCCGCCACACAAGGGTGCACGCAGCCAACCCCTCAAAAGAAATCACCATGTCTGTAAACAAATGCCTTGGCTGACCATCAAATCCTGCAGACCCCGTGCCCTTCCATAGAGATTCTAGGCTGTCAGAGGGTAATCAACTCTCAAATAAAACCAACATCAAGGAGACAGGGATTTACAGAAGACGCTGGCGCGGAGCTTTGAACTCAGCATCATTCCCCATGGCTCCTGGGAGAGGGATGTTTGTAGAATCTTGACCTCAGACACAGGAATAGCACTGCATTCATTTTCATTCTACACTTGAATTGTGCTCCTCATTCATTTATGCGGCTTTGAAAGCAGGCTTGTTTCCTCTGTGTAGGACGTGCTTAAAGATGTGAGATAGAACCTGGATGATGAGACCTATATATCGCTTCTCTTTAAGTATAGGTGGTCGCTATGACGACATGCACAGACCTATGGATTCCATTCAAACAGAATATGACCAAGAGTTCCCAAAAGACAAACCTGGGAGGATATTTGTGAGCTAGAAACCGCCATTGAACACATGTTGATTATATTTGTGTATTTATTGAGTATACAACGTTAATATCTTAGCCTTTTGTATTTGTTTTTATTTTTGTCTAATTTAGTTTCTTGACTAAATGAGTATTTTGACTTGAGTATAAATTATGTTCTAAATGCAATAGTTATCAATCCCATACTAACAAATATTAATTACAGCACAACGTATCAGTGTGATGTTCCTGTAATAAGAGATGGTCATTGAGTAACTGAACTATTATTATCAAACTATTACCTGGCTGTGTAAAAGGCTTATTGTACTGAATGGACCTCTATACAGATGGAACCTTTTATAACTGAAACAACAGTGTCTACTAATAATTATGTTTCCAGAGATCTTAACTGCAAATATGTTTTGTGTGAGATGCGATGGCAGTTGTTGGTACCGTGGCCTCCCAGTATCAAGGTTCTGGGTTCGAACCTTCAACCTCAGAGGAAGCTTAGATTAACTGGAGACTCTAAATTGAGCGTAGGTGTGAATCTCAGTGTGGATGGTTGTCTCTGTTTGTCGGTCCTGCAATACGCTGGCAAACTGACTAGGGTGCACCCCCCGCCTGTAGCCCCATGTCAGTTGGGATTTGCTGCAGACCCCTCATGACCCCCAGAGCATCAGCAGTATTGATGATAAACATAATATAGACTTATTATATTATCATAATATCCACAACAACAGTAACCACTGAATTATTTAACAGTTGTATGTATATTAAGGCACTTAGAGAACTTGGTTAAGATTAGGGAAAGATATATATATTCTTATTTACATTTAACCTGAACGACAAGCGTTCTGTAACCTTCAGGGGTTTTCCTTGCCTATCACAGGCCTATAATGGGACTCCCCTTCCACTCTGTAGAGACTGTGCTGTCATCAATACATGTTTAATGTATTCAATCATATGTTGCAGGCAGCATTATGTTTCATATAAAACATTTTTCTTTGCCATTTAGGTGTATAGACACAGGATAGAGTGAATATCATCCATACAGAAACACTGTAGTAAGTGAATGCAACCTAAACCTTTTTTTTTTTTTTTTTTAACCTTGTAATTGTTTGGATGTGAACTGCACCATTGTCAATGTAGCGTTGCTGTTTATTAAGTTTCACAGAGGATAGAGGTGATAAACACATCACTGATATGTATTTCTGCAGCCAATGAATAAAGACTTCCTAAAATGTAATTAAAAAAGGATAACAGTCCATTCTATCTATACATATAGCCCGAGGCATTTTTTTTAGAAATAGGTCACGCTCTGTGTCAGAGCCCCTTCCTTGCAGCCAATAGGAAACTGTAACCCATAAAATTATCATCCTTGCTTCAGCCTCGTGGCCTACATTCAATACAAGCCCGAGTGGCGGTTGAGTGGCAGAAGTCATTATTACTAGCTGCTGTTTTAATATTGTCCATTTAGCTGGAGCCCGATAAGCGTCCCGCTTACGGAAATTAGATGGCACCCTCTCCTCGGCCGCCAATCTCCAACTGATTAATTCAATAAGGGTTTTCTTACAGTTTGAGCCTTTAATGGAGTTGTGTCTCATATGACGGTGGGGGGGGGGGGGGGGGGGACGCACCTTGGATGAATGCAGAGTTACATTATTCAGTAATTTATCACCGACCCCTCAACATTTTACTATCATGTGCAAAACCTGCTGTCCTTTTATTTGAAAAGCTTAACATTGCCGTTTTGATTGATATATTGTACCTGAAATATTTTGTATATAAAATCAAATACAAACACTACCAATATATTTAGTTTGGCCTCCACAATGATCTTTAAACATAGTTCATTCTTTTTTTTTCTCTTATTACTATTCTTCTACCGACCATGGGATTATTTTTATCTTGCAGCCATAAGACTTTTAAGATTCCCATTTTACAATTTGTACAAAAAATCATTATTCTTATGGCCGACTGTGTATTTGGACTTGAAGCTTGATTATTCAGGGTTTAGGGATGATATCGGACTCTGAGCTCTTAAACACAGACAAGCTGCTCGATGGCTTTGTCTGCTTCTCAGGTAGAGACTATTTCACATAAAGTTTGCAGTCTTTGCTTTCCCCACTGCTTGATTACCCAAATCCTGATGTCCCAAGTGGTGTTGGATTCTGGCAACACATAATGTCTGACCCCTGCTTGGCCCTCGATGCACACTGGCACCGTATCGGCACGCCAGAGGGTCTAGCAGCCCTGGAGAGTATGTTGGAGGCAGGAGTAGTGGGCTCCACCACCTGCATATGACCTGGAAGTTGTTATAACATCACCTCAACACTATCACATGATCTTGGGGTTTGCATCAGAACCAGACCCAATTCTCCGTTATATAGCTTCACACTGATTCCATCATTTTAGTCTGAATTTGACTGTTTGGTTTAATTCAGTCTTCACTGACTATCACCCTCTGCATCGGTAACCAACACAAAATGCCCTGTGAGTGCAAGAGAAATGTAAAACTACACTGAGATGGATTTAATAGTCAAACAAATATATATGGTAATGGGTATTAAAACCAGAAACACCAGGAAAGTACTAATAAGCTTTAAGCTTCAAATTCTGAATTAGTAGAGCACAGTGCTTGTAGGAATCTGCCCTCTCATTGCACTGCAGTGTCATTCTCCTGGGCTTTTGTGAAATTGAGAAAATAGGCGATGTTTGACTCAACTGTGTGTGAAAAGCGTTTCTTAAATTAAGAGATTCACACATTAATGTTCTGTTTTTTTTCCCCAGAATTCTCAGTAGAGACATTTGCTGAAATCTGCTGTCTGAGGTGTTAAATCACAATAGAGACCCAGCAAGTAAAATGCTTCAGCATGGCTGACCTTAATCTGCAAGACATGAGTGGAACACACAGCGCATTAAGATAGAGTATGTGCATTCACCACCATGTATATGCAGTCCATTTCACTATGTATGAAACCTGCAGTGACACCAACCATGCAACACATTCAGCCTAATCGGATAATGTAAGGGGGTTACATGTTCACGCTACATCAAAACACATATAACTTTTGAATTCGAAACGCTTTCAATTTCCCAACCAGTTGCAGAGAATGCTATGTTCCCACTGTGTGGTGCATTTGTGCATTTCCGCTTTTCTGCCTTTTTTGTGTTTAATAACTCAGTGTGTGTCTGTGTGTAGATGTGTGAGGCTGATGTCGAACCCTCAAAAGTAATTCCATGCCACTACATAATCAGAATGGATTAACATTCATTTTTCCGTTTTTCTGTTGTTCGTGTGCTTCTCTGTGGACAGATAAGGGAGCGACATGGTGGATGCTGTGGAATGGGCACGAGGCTGCGGGGGCGCAGGGACTTATTTCTGAGCCGGTGCTCGAGAATAGTTTGCTGCTGAGTCCCAGAGTGTTTGAGAATTGGTCGTCCTCTGCATCGACAGACTGTGTCAATTCCAAATCACCCGGGTGAGGATTCCACCGATTGGCAGCTAAAGTGATTTTTTGATTTTGAGTCACCAGGAAGGTCCGACACATCTCAGGGTCAGAGGTCAAAGAGCAATGGTACATGATAAAGAAACCCAGTCTACCCAGTCTACCTGTAAAAACCTGAACCAAGAGGTTTAGTACCACTACTATATACAAGTACACAGTCATATATTCTGATATATCCTTTGTTGGTTTACTTGTTTGTGAAGGCAAGGCAGGGAGGAACCCTAACCCTAACCCTATTTCTTTCCACTTTATTTAACATTGCTAGATGTTTTTCAACATTGTCAGCATTTTCCCATTGAATAATGGCACATTCCAGGGCCTGATAGCTATGAGTGTGGGAAATTTGGTGCAGCTTGATTGGACTTGAAGAAACTATTGTCCCTTGGCGAGTAATGGCCTCTGCTCCAGTAAACATTGACATGATATTACAACTAAAGATCTGGTAGAAATTAAAGCAACAATTATTTGGTTGTAAAGAAAAATAAGAGAACTGAAAAAATATGTTATTTCCTTTCCTGAAATCAAGTAGTTTTTTTAGTTTTGACTGAAGGCAGACTAGCGACATGTTGGGTATATTCCTCTTTACTGCGATTGGGAAGTTTGCTCTAAAGTGTGCCTGCTGTCTGACCTATGACCCCTGTCACGGATCTTTACTCTGTAATACTCCTCTGTACGTGGACACTGTTAGATTATGCATGATGGGATTCATAGGCCACTTGTGTATCCGGTTGTGTTGTGGTTGTTGTTTCTTACGATCAAATAGGGAAGAAGTGTGGTGTAGAATTTACTGCAACATGCTGTATGTGAAGCTGCTGCATCACTGTTAACCTTTTGTAATACCTCACATCGGGTCAGTGTAACCTTTGACCCCGGCAGACTGGAGCGTCTGCAGTGTCTTGAGAGATCCTTATTGTGAAGCGTTCTTACTGGAATTTGTTATTCAGGGAAGAAACTGACTATGACCTTGGCCTCATTGCAGTTTTATGTAGTCGGCTGGTGGGGGAAGGAATGGTTAAGAAGACTGTGCACTATATATTCATGTGTGCAGTCTATTTCCTGGGATCAGAATAAATAACAATACTTTGAGACACTAGAGACTGTCCCACAGAGTGTCTGTTTGCTCGTCAGCCATCATCTTCCTGTTTGTCTCACCTGAGCAGGTAAATGGAGAGGATGGTGATGGAGAGCAGGAACACGACCGCGTAGAGGAAGAGAGTGATGACCAGCCCGGCTGCACCCGATTGGTCAGCTCGATAAAAGTGCCAGTAGAGCTTTGCCGCGTCCCCAACTGGTGTGTCCGGGCTGTAGGTGAGACGCTGCAGAGACAGACATTGAATGAAAAGACAAAAAATACAAATGTGTATGAGGAAGGACATTCACAATATTGGAAAGATAAAAAAAAATCACATAATGGCGTTTTAAGCTGCATTCACACCAAACGTGAAGTTGATCCCATGTCACGTTACTGGCACTGTGTCATGTATGTTTACTCCCAGCACGCGCACTGACAACATGAGTACAACCGACCCGCAAATAATTTAGTTTCATCTCAACAGTGATTGGCTTTCACAGCATCATGCAAATCTGCTATTTTAGTGAAGCGCATGCCGTGAAATTTGTATCTATTCGTATTTTTACATTGACTTTGTATGTAATCTTAATGTGCAAATAATTTGCTTTGTGTTTCTTGTGAACGCAGCTTTTTTGAAATACAGTTCAGCTGGTGCTCCTCTTCTCTTTTATCAAAAATAATAATATAAGAAATGATTTAATCTCCTATTTATTAGTACAAAATGAGTTATTATTGTCAAATGATTCATTACTGTGAGCAGGCTAAATCAATTAATGTCTTCCTCATAGAACAAACATCACACCCTTCTCTCCTTCCATAGTTCTTGTCTCACCCTCACCCCTTTTTTTGTATTTAAAGTCACTTTGCCAAGATAAAGTGAACTCCTATTTAAAGTGCACAAGTGTCCGAGCTATTTTTGTAAGTGACTTACCCCAAGGACGGCGTCCACTGCGAAGACCGCCAGAGGGTCGAGGACTGTCCACACTCCCTGAGCCATGATAAACTTTGACGTGAAGGAAGGGAGTGAGCCAAATATCTGTTGACAGCCCCATCTGATCAGAACCAGCAGGAACGTTAATGCGTTCAAGGTCAGGGGACCCACCACCAGCATCGCCATCTCCTCCCAGATGTGGAGCAAGGAACTCTGGTATACAAGCTCCACGGTGTGTGCGTGGAACTGGAACCTGGCGGGAGAGGAAATGGAGGCGGGTGATGTGCATATGGGTAGCCTGTGTGCACCAGTGTTGTATATTTGTGTACGTGATGCTTTGCAGCTCAAGGGCAACTGGTTCCAGTAATTCCCACACAATGTTACATTGTTTGTGCTTGATTCAATCATATTTAATTAGTCTGATGACAATGAACATTAAAACTGGCTGTTTTACTAGTCTCTGCTGCCTCATTGATTACATGGTTCCATGTAATATGTATTAAAAGCTAATTTTATTGGCTTTATAATCTGTAGATATATTAATTAGAAAAAAAGCATAAATAAAGGCACAAAATCCAACTGACAGACGCTACAAGTAATTGTAGAAACACCTTTGCTTCTGCAGACCTGCTATTGTAAGCCAGGCTCCCCATTCACAGCAAGCCTCATGAATTTCTTAATCTTGCCATCAGTCACGAGGAGGTAAAGCCAGTGGTGGGAGAGGAAAAGTCCAGTTTTTGCTCATTAATTTCCATCTGATTTGCTCCAAGAGTCGAGCATTCCTCAGATTCTCTCCATTAATCTGACAGTAGAGGTCCATTGTTTTGTTTTTTTTATCTCAGGCAAATCTCTTAAAGGTACTATATGTAAGAACAGGAGGCGATTTACAAGCATTAATCGCTTTTTTCTTTACAGCTAATGTCTGAATAGACTGTAGCGTAACTTACAAAATCAGACCACGCGTTCTCGGTTGCCTGTAACGGCCTGTGGACTGATGTGCAAAGGACTTGGGATTGATTTTCCAAGAGACGTGACGTTAATGTTTACTCTTGAGTGCATTGTCCCAATGTCTCTCTTACCCACGGTAGCGTAAACATCAACAAGTGGCCATTTCCCAGCACAGCACAGACTTCAACTCAAAAAGAGCTTTCTCCAATGTGTCAGTGCCACAGAGAGTTAAATATTGTGTGTCCTCATGTTGGTTTGAGTGCAGACGTGTGTGATAGATGCAGGCTACTGGAGGTTGCTTTATATTTCATGAATGCAGATTATTGACAGCCTGGGCCCTCCAGAGAACTATAGCCAATCTCAGCCGAGTATGGCGTGTATTTCAGCCTCACGCAAAACCTGTTTACTCGCAATGTTTAGCAAATTCAGGTCACATTACATTGTCTATTAATAACCCTGACCCACCTGCAACCTGCGACGATCAACATGGTCACTTCTGAGTACTCAATTGGAAGCAATACGTTAAAAACACAAGATTTGACTGTTGAATTATTACTTGTGTTTGTTTCAAAGATAAAAAAGAGCTCCCAGGTTTCAGTGGGGTCAGAGGTCGGATTATAGTGAAGAAGGAGGCAGAGAGAGACCGAGGAGAAAAAAAAGAGGGTGAAATAGGAACAAGAGCTGAGGGAGGATGACAACACACCAGCTACTCTTAATGTCACTTGGTCTCATTCTCCCTCTCTCCCTCTCTCCCTCTCTCCCTCTCTCCCTCTCTCCCTCTCTCCCTCTCTCCCTCTCTCTCTGTCACTGGGCACCCCCCAGCTCCGGCCACTGCATGGAGAGAGAAATGCTCGGAGGGAGAGCGGCAGCTTCGGACATGTGGAACTTGTCATCCGACGTTGACCCCCTCTGTTTTCGCGTTTTCATTTTTTTCCACCTTCCTATCCGCCCCCTCAGTCCATCCTTTTTTTTTCTTCCCTTTGGCCACAAGAGTTTCTTTTCTCTCTCTATCTCTCTCTCTCTCTCTCTCTGCTTGCCTCTCTCACTTTCCATGATTTAATGTGTGATGTTTGCACCCCACATGTTATTGTAATAAAATCCTGCCCGCATGCATGTTTGCAGCCAGCTCTTTTTATAGTGATGAATTAAATCAGCACCATATGCCGTGCTGCAATGTGATTTAACAGATCTGTGGTATTTTATTGCTATTTATTATCAATGCTGTGTACCAAATAATAACAATAAATTCCTTCCAAATAGTGTAGCCTGTTGGGGCTAAAGGCCGGGTGGCGAAATCAACCAACTCCTCCAACAATGGTCTGTTAATATCGAGAGAGTCTTGTAAACTGTTAATGGGGGGATTCCAAACCGATGATTTGGATGTATCCAGTGTGTGTGTTGTGTGCGTTGTGTGCGTTAGCTATTGCACACTCAGACACACTGCACATCCTCGTTCTCTCCGCCAGTCCTTCACATCCCATTTCATCACTTCAGTACATGGCATGTGTGTGTGTGTGTGTGTGTGTCTCTGTGCGTGTGCATCTGCGATTTGCCTATAGGCCTCTGTAATCTATGGATGAGTCCTCCACGTGCAGGGATTTATGTTAGAGGCGATGCTCCAGAGGTGTCTATATGCACAGGTTGTTCTGCTCCATGTTTGTGCATGCATTCATATGCTCCCCCTGTCCACATGCATTTGTGTGTATGTGTATGTGTTTGTGTGTGTGTGTGTGTGTGTGTGTGTGTGTGTGTGTGTGTGTGTGTGTGTGTGTGTGTGTGTGCGTGCAGGGCGATATCAAAGGAAGCAAACTCACTTGTTGACAGGAACTGCTATGGCCTGGAGGTAGAGCCACTGGCTGCAGTAATGCAGGTAGAGCCTCACAAACCACATCAAAGCCATCAGCAGCATAATGAGGCCGAGCTGCCGAACGGAGCCGCGCCAGCTCGTACGCCCAGGCTGCTGTTGCCCCGGCAACGGCAGGCCCAGGTCGGAGGACAGCATGTGCAGGGCCAGGCGGGCTCGGTCGGACAGGCGGGGGGGGCGGGCGGCGGGTCCCGTCACTGGTGATCTGTTTTTGGGGACGCATCGTGAACGACAACGCAAAGCTTAACTTAATGTTTTGCTTCCTTGTAATATTAACGATATAACTCAAGTGGATACCTGACACATCAAGCCATCACACAGGATGATTAAGTAGCTCCTGTACACGGGCGACAGCATCAGAAATGATTATTTGAATAAAAAACATTCGCATTGAGCTGCTGCCCTTGATCTCGCGGACATAAATATTGGGGGATTTAAAGAGCAAGTCTTTGCATCGCGGAAAATATTCAAATGAATTTTTACCATCATCAGAGCCACATTAAAGGTAGGGAAATGAAGCATTAAATCTGACACACACGCACAAAAATATACTACACACACACACACACACACATATACACACAGATAGGAATCCCTTCCAGCAGTGCTCGGCTTCCCCCAGCACCTCTG
Organism: Platichthys flesus; assembly: GCF_949316205.1. Lineage (NCBI taxonomy): Eukaryota > Metazoa > Chordata > Actinopteri > Pleuronectiformes > Pleuronectidae > Platichthys > Platichthys flesus. The sequence continues at coordinate 9,034,485 of NC_084965.1, forward strand.
CCTCCTCTGTGCCGCCCTTTGTCAGGCCTGCTCAACTATTCCCTTTCATATGGAGGGTACAGATGGAGCAGAGGAGGAGAGGAGAGTGAAAGGAAATAAATTACAATATCCAAAAATTCACATACTACACCCATGACTAGTACTGTGCAGTAAAACGTGTGAAGTAAATGCATGTGTACACTTGCAATGTGCATGGCCCGACATGGATGCATGATATAGTTTACACATGTCCACAAAGGCTGACCCCGCTGACCCCTATCCTCTGGCTGACAGTAATTAGACCAAGGCTAAGATAGGTGTGTACAGTAGAGATATGGTGCGAATCACAGAGTGGCACTTCAGGCCTTTGCCTGTGGACATCCCTGTGTCTTACCACTGTGTCCCAGAACAAAGTTGGAATTCACTTTGTAGTGTGTATCTAGGGAAAATCACACACTGCCTAAAGATAGAAACAGAGAGAAAAAAAAATCAACTGTATTGCTTTCTCCTCCTCTCTACAAATAATTAGGGCTAGACTTACATCAAAATGCAGCGTTGTGTTTTTTGTGTGTTTTTTTTTTTCCTGCCCTGCTTGTATTGCTGGTGGAATACAAACAGTCCCACAGTTGCATTTAAAACAAAACAAAAAGAGATCATCTTTGCTCTCCCTGTGAGGTGGGCACAATCTCTGAAGAGTTCCATTATTTGAAGTTGTCAAGTTTTCTCATCGCGCGCACACGGCACTGTAGGGTGGAGCGGTGGCATGTGGGAGAACTCGGAGGGTCTATCCCGAGTTCAGACAGTCAACCCGGACTGATACACATTCATGGCTTGGCTCAGATAAAATCAGACAGAGGGAGATCAAGATCTGTGATGAGAAGTCAATTACTGGTCAGTTGTGTGGTTGAGATTTTAATAGCGCAACTTGTTTTTTAACTGCATGTGTTCTCAATATATCCTGCATGAGGTCAGTAAGCTGATTATAAGAATAACATTGCATCTGTTGATTCTTAATTTCACGTTAAATTGTCTTATTCAAAACTACTTTTTCAATAAATTTCAATAAAGCAGCAGTATGTGATCACAACACTGTTAATCAACAACACTGCTAATAAAGTTTTCTTATATCTGCCATATATGACAATAGCTTCTAAACTAGAGATTGATGATTTCCATATATTTCTATGGATCAAATACAATTTAAAATGTGTAGTAATATATTCATATTTTAGCCCTTTCAACATAAAAACAGATGAATATTAATGTCAACCTCGTGGTTTTCTTTCTCCCTACATGACCCCTGAGGTTAATATTACTGTTTAGTTAAAGCATTAAGAGGACACATTTTTTTAAATATCATAAATATATGAGAGTACAAATAGATAAATAAACAAATAATGCAGAAATAAATAATCAAATACATGACTAAATCATTTTATTTTTGGTATTCCTTCATTTATTTATCTATTTCTACATTCATTCATCCATTTATACATTTTTACTATGGAATGGAATATGTAATGGTGCATCAGGTGCATTGTTTTGTTTCTCAAAATAGTTTTGGGTAAGAGTGAAGTGAATGAACTAAAGTCAACTAAACTAAGCTTTTATTTATTTACGTCTTTCCATGTCCACATGACTTTTGGTTGACCCAAGCCAGATTGGTTATGGAAACGTGATCTTCGAATCTACTCCTTCTGGATATATGTGTGTATTTATTTACACTTTTTTTGTCATGCTTCATATAGCATCAGTTCCAGAAGGTTCATTTATCGGACAATAGAATAAATCACAACATGTCGTTGTGTCCTGACTGTCTTGCACTGCTACTTTGGGGGAAAACCTGCTGTACAGCACTTGAGATACTTTAGTTCCAGCGTCAAGTTTGTTTGAGCGATGATCCTTCTGCTTCTCTGTTATGATTGTGACCAAGGTATGTCTGCTCTGTTCCAAGCTTCATCACGAACTTGATTCATTGTGTGATCAAAAACTGCTGCCCACATGTCTGCAAAAGTGGAATAACACAGTAGGCAAAAAGCTTGCAGTGTGTCGCAGACGCTGGCAAGATGCTGCCCTGTCAAGTGGCATTAAGAGAATACAGCAAATGCAATCTGATGCCCATCTCTCATGTAATGAAGATATTGACGATGCATGAAAGAGGAATATTTTTAGATTTCTTCATGTTGGTGGCCTCTTCCGAAGTAACATGATGTGAAATCTGTTATCGCCACTGATTTGATTTCATTATGGCACCTCCAATTACAAAGGTACAGCGCGGGAAAGAAGAGGGGAAGGCAGGGGGTGGAGGTGTGGGCTCTTTATCTTGCAGGAACGGAGGATATTTCATTCCAATATCACAGCTCCTCTCAGCCTCGACTGATAGCATGTGGCATAGCGGCCCGGAGATTAAACCAACCATTTCAACGGGCATGCATTGGCACACAATGCTGTGTTTTAACCGGAGTTTATGTGATTTTTGTGAAATCCAGGCCAGAATTGCTGCTTCCTCATTATCCTAGTTGTGATATGTTTGTTGCTCATTCCCATGTCATCAAAGCACATTGCAAAAAGGACTCATCATCCTCTCTAAACCTTTCCCGGCCGTGCCAAGGCCTATAAATCAGATTTAACTTGCGTGTATCTGTCAGCCATTGGAGCAAGAACCATCATCCTGGACTGGTTTCCCCCCAGACTGTTTCCCTGTGTGTCTCACGCCATGACAAACAAATAGCTGCGCCGTTAAAAATAGCACCAAGTGAAACAGCAAGTACAGATCAGTATTAAACCTTTAAGATGGCATGGGTAATGAGAGATGCAGGGTGCCGGGGGAGGGGGGGGGGTACTGTGGGGTGTTACATTTTAAATAGCAGATTTAGTGCGAGAAGGCTCCGGGGCCGAGGAGAGTGAAGGTAACTCTCTGAATCCCTCCACACAGCCCCAATGGCTTAAACCCTCCAGTCTGAGGCCACTTTAAGTATTGGACTTATCCCTTTTTATTCAGAGGATTATTTTCTGTCACTTTCTTATTTGGGCCACCGGCATTGTTTATATATGTACCAAAAAAAGCACACATGGTTTCCCCTCACATAGTCGAAGAATGGCTTGCTGTTGGGGAAAAAGAGAAAGAAAAGACAAAAAGAAAAAAACCTACAGTGTGAAACTAGACTTAGAAGATTGACAGATAAAGTGATTGTTTCCCTCCGTGGCCCAGATGCACGAGCGCTGTGGTGATTACGCAAGTTTGATTATCTCAGGTGTCGAGAGATGGAGGTCTAGATACTGCAGCTTTGTTTACACATCATTTTTTGGGGGATGAGTGCTGATAATGCGTTTGTATTTTGGGGGGATTGTGGCAGCATTTGTCATCTGTCTTCTGTGGGTTGTGCAGCCAATTCCTGTCTGAGGTGTTGTTACGTCAGGTCGAGGCACTTTGGGTGAAACTTTGTGACTTGTAAACAAATGTGCACGTGAACATTTAAAACTATTTCTAATGATCTAAAAACATCTTAAGGCTAATTATTAAAACAAGAAAGAAAAAGACTAGAAGTTGTAGTGTGATAGGAAATACCTACACTGACAGAAACCATCCTTAAGAACAAAGTTTATGTTTATGTTTGGCCCAATCATTAACATGGAGGAGGCAGGATTTATGACCTGAGGTACATCCATGCATCAAGGGAGCTGTCATGTTGTTCTCTCTTGTATTGTCCATCAAACCAAACCCAATAACAAACATCAGGAGAAAAATATCCAGCTCTCAAACCAAAGCTTTTCTGTTTCTGTAGTTTACAGGGTCTTGGATGATGCCATTCATGATTCACACATTCATTGAAGTAATTTAATCACAGATGAGATTTTGCATGAGATTTAAAATGGATTGTATATGACCATGGAGGTTTATGTTGATATAAAAGGAAGAATACCACCGTTATAATGACATATGCACTAATCAGGATTAGTTCATAGTTACCTCAAGTGTCAGTCTACATCAAGTTATATTTGAGCCTGTGAAGCACTTTGCGATGAAGCAATGAGAAGCTCCACATGAATCCACTGCCCTGATGCATGAACACACACACATGTTCACGTGCACAGAGCGATTGACCTTTACAGACCTGCTCACAATTACCAAATCTAGCATTCTACCATAACCATTGTGTAGAGTCGTTGCCATGAATATTTGTGTGCTTAGATAACGTATGTCTCAGTGTCACATCCGGTACTGTGATTGCTTGTGTTTATACATTTCCATACATTTACAGACACAGGATATACGTTTTCTACAAGTGGTAACTCTATGTTGAAACGGGTCAACAGGTTGAACAGAATAGGGCTTCCTGCCTGCTTTTAGAATATTTTGTAGGTTTTAAATCCCACTTGTAAGAAGTTTTCTTCCCCACTTTTCTCCAAAATGTCATCATTGTGCACTAACTTTTACTCTCACTCTTGTTTCTTTTCTAAATCTTAGTTGTTCCAGGAGCAATTACTTCACCGTTTGAGGGCTTTATAGGCCCCGTTGTTTACGGAGAGACCCTGGCAAAGCAAGAACACACATAAACTTGAGTTTCATTGACAGTATGGGAGTACGGTGGCAGGTATTTGGGGTGTAGTTAAAAGAAAAAATTATGGAAGTGTGACTCAGCTGCAAAGCGAGAGTCCATCACCATGTAATTAAAATAGTATAACGATGCACGGCCAACATGATCAGAATTATTTGCTGACAGGGAAGTGGAGGAGAGCATAATCAGACGTGGTGGGGGAAAAAAAACTATGTTCCACTTAATTAGGAATCCATGCTTGACTAAGAGTTGGCTGCTGGTTTTTACAATGCGAGAGAGGTTCTCACGTACAGGCAAGCACAGGGCGGAGGAGGCCACAAGTGCGTGAGATGCAATGGTTGCATGGAGCCTCAACCTGATAGAAGTGGATTATGGACTATGGATATAAGATTTAAGGAAAGCGGAAGGTGCAGATTGGAAGAAACATGAAGGTGAGTAATGGTACATGGGCCTAATGCAGAGCCTGTTCTCAACCTGCTGCTGCACAGAGAGTTGTTCACCTTTTTGTTCAAAGATCGGTGGAGATAAACTCAGTCTGCAGAACTGGAGAATCAGTTGTAGTCAACGTGTTCTTGTCATGATAGACCGCAGGATCTATATGTTGTTGAGTCATTATTATTATTAGTGAATATTCAGATTCGAATCTACCCTGTGTCCATATCGCACCAAATTGGAAACTGCACTTCTTTTGGGCCCTTAGCCACACACGTGTCAAATGTGAAGCTAACAAGATGAACGGTTCTCGAGATAAGCAGGCCACACACAGGCAGACAGATGGACAGACAGACGGACAGACAGACAGACAGACAGACAGACAGACAGACAGACAGACAGACAGACAGACAGACAGACAGACAGACAGACAGACAGACAGACAGACAGACAGACAGACAGACAGACAGACGTTTGTGGAGTTATTAGACAGATGAGATAAGATGATGGCTGGAGGCTGGCATTGTCTTCCCTGCACCAAGGTGAGAATGTTGTAGATTTTCTAATCAGACCCTCAGTAAGTTGTTGCTTTACCCCTGTAACACACTCTAAACACATGAATGATTTCAAGTGTGGAGCAACAAGCCCTGCCTCTATCTATTTTAACAAGCAGAAAAAGGTACCACTAAACTGTCATACTACACTATGACAAGATCATTTTCATATTGATGTGGCTATTTCTCCAATGTTATCCCTGTTTCGCTGGCAGGCCTCTGGAGCTACCGGCCAAAGCTCCATTCCAGAACAATAATTCGATGAGCGACGGTCCAGCATTGCACCGGCCAAACAAATCTCTCCTGCAATAAAATATAAATAAACAAATAAATACAAGTTTTGGCCTCCTCGCACAACTTGGAGTAGTTTGCCTGCATATATGAGGTAGCCGTTTCACTGCCGTGCAACATGTGGTGTTTTTTATGGCGCGCCCGACTGAGCACAAGAGGCGATTAAAACATGGAAATGGCAGGTCCCTTGGTGCACCATAAACCAGGGTGGAAACATTTCAAATGCACATGCACCTGGGATCGGCAAACACACAGGGACTTCCCAGGCACTCGATTTCTCCAACCACCACAGGGAGAGAACAGGTTGTTTTTCTACTCTATAAACTTTCTTTTCAGGGAATTAAGGGAAAAACACACACAATATAGTGCAAGTAAACTTGTACTGTAACTTGAAATGTATCAATTCATCAATTTGGGTGAGGCGTAGAGGGAGGAGAGCTGCAGAGGCTGCCGAGCGCGGGCCTCCAGAGAGTTGCATCGGTATTTAAATGGATTTCACTTCTCTGACCTTGCCTCATTACTGCAGGACATTGTCACCAGAGAGATAGAGACGCAGGGAGAATGAGGAGGGGATGGAAGGAGAAAGATGGAGGAAATTAAACGCAGGGAAAGTGCGATAAGACAGAATTAACAGGAGGGAGGACGGGGAGTAATTATGAGCCAAAGAGACGAGCTATAGAGGGGAATTAAGCGAGTGATGGACATAAAATAAAAGCAAGGTACGAAAACTTTTTTCTGTGCAGAGAACAACTGGAATCTTTCTCTTTTTCTCTTGAGCCAGTCAGTGCATAGTAAAATGGGCCTGAAACTGGCAGAACCATCGTCCACAGGCAATAACTTATTCTGAACGTGGTACTCAGATCCTGTATTCCTAGTGTATTACAACTCCCGTCACCGATTCAAACTTCCATCAACACAGTGTTTGAGGCCCTGGAAGTTGTGTCACAACAACCGTAATTACCATGTAAGTCACTTGTCCTGGATATTATGAGAGGCAGGATTATTAGATGTTTTCATGGTAACAATGGACCCACGATACGTTTGATATCATTTAATATCATTTTTTTTAGAGTTAAGTTTGCCTGACTGTCAAACTGCAGGTCTAAATCGATGCCAAATCATTTTGATTATTTCAGGGGGGGTTTAATTTCACCCAATCGGACAGACACAGACATTTAAGGGAGCAGTCTATGGTAACAGTAATATGATCACTTCCTCTTTAGCAATTACTCTTCAAAGTAACAGCATGTTTCTTTTGTGGCTGCAATGTTTCATATCAAGCTAAATTACAGAGCTGTTATTTTGAAGAGTTGTGAACTGGACAGCAGTAAACCATTCAAACGTATATTTAAACCACAGACACCAACAGTCATGAAGCAAATTCAATTTCATTTTGGGAAAAACATCGACTTTAAAATCTTCAAACTTCACTCTCTGCACCAAAGAGAGTTTACAAAGCTCTGCACACAGCGTGCAGCACACAAACAATAAAAAACAGTTTGAGGAGTCAATGACACGGAATAATTCTGAAGTCTCTCCAGAGCTTTAACACAGGACAGCAGAACAGACACTGCAGTCTGTCACAGTTTGGATATGTTTACAACTTCGTCCTGTTGAAACAAGCACATCCCTTTGTGTCAAGGCTACGGTAATGAAAGTGCACTGTGGATCACATCAAAGCCATGAACACACAAACTTTGCACCGCGCATCAGATCGTGATTACATCGACATCTACATCTCGTTCGGTGTGGTATTATTAGAGCCGTCCGTCAGGGATGTTTTCCTAAAGGTTCCCATTTATTTGCACAGGGCACGGTGCATTAGTGGATGTTTGTACTACAGTGCATTAGCTAATATGTATCTGCATGTAAAGAGCGACTTTTGAATTCTCAGGCAGTTGTTTGTTGACTTTTGTCGTCTTTCTCAGATGTTTATGTCACAGTGATTACGGATGAAAAAAGAGGAGCGAGGGGGGAAGCGGCACCTCTGGCCTCACTCTGTCTCTCGCACAAACTCTCACACACACACACACACACACACACACACACACACACAAACACACACGCAATCTCTCGTGCACGGATCTGTTATATGTTCCCACACCGAGTTACTGTTCGTTTTCCCCCCCTCCTCGATCTGAGCCTCCCCCCTCTAACGACACATTGGGGTGGGAAAGACATTCATTTGACCCAGACCACCAATGGGACCGCAGTCAGCTCTGACTGACACCCACATCACCGCAGATTAACCAGTCATATTGCAACGTTAGCCTGTCAGGGAGCTGACAGCTCTGATTTCCATAAAGGAAGCAACACGTTGATTGTGCATGTGTGTGTGTGTGTGTGTCTCTGTGTATGTGTGTGTGAGATCCAAAGTGACCTAGGGCGCGTCTGGCCGCACAAAACCCTAACATGTGCACTCGGTTGCGGTAGCCAGGGGCCTCTCTTTCACACATGCACGCACTGACGCATGCACGTACGTAGACACATTCCTTCTCCCTCGGAACAGGAAGAGAGCCCTGGAAGGCGCTGGAGGACACGGGGTGACCAGCGCTGCCATCTCCACCCACCTCTCCTACCAGCATTACATCAGAATTGATTGACCCTTGCTCTGAGTTGTGATTCGGAGCCGCAGTGTGCAGGGGATTGACAGCCTGGAACTAGCTGTTATTTCAGGTGCTTTTCTCTCTCTCTCTCTCTCTCTCTCTCTCTCTCTCTCTCTCTCTCTCTCTCTCTCTCTCGCTCTCTGTCTTTTCTTTTCTGCAGGGCCGATCTCTCTCTCTCTCCCCGACAGCTAATGGCTCCTCTTTAGCAGGGGAACGACACTGCGGGGGTGCTCGGTATCAATGCATTATCCAGATGATCCCGTGCAATTAGCAGCGTATAGACCGGTGCAGATGAGCAGCCTCGAACGACACAACTGTACATTCTCCTGCTAATCTTACTTGAGCGTGTACACAGACAGAAACAGATGGAGGGCACAGAGAGATGGAGAGACACAGAGGCACACACAGTGGGTGAGTGCTCTGATAGGCTTGGCTGGGGGAAATGGGTGCAGAGGAACGTTGGTCCCCAACGAGGCGAGCTAACTGGGGGAAATTAGGTCAGTGTGTTCCCACTGACTCCGCAGCAAGAACAGGCTGTGCGCGTGTCTGTGTGTGTGTCTCTGTGTGTGTGTGTGTGTGTGTGTGTTTTGCCGGTGCACCTCCACTGCCACACTGCACCACTACATCAACATACTGTGCGCGTCTGTGCTTGTTTGTGTTTGTCTACAATGCTTCCATGTCCATGTTCGGGGCCTGATTTCAATAGAGGTGATAACACTTTCCAACCTACAGCTTCAATCCACACTCAGGAGTCGTGCTGTTTGTTTTGAAACATCACTCGACCTCATCACCAGGATGTAACCAATCCCATATCACATCATAATCAATAACAGAGTGGTTCTGAATGTGAAACAAATGAGTAAAAGGTTAAGTGACGTGAATCCCCACGTGGCCCGACCAGTCTTCAGGAGTAAAAAGCTTCGGGGACAGACGGAGTCAGTTCTGCTGCGACTCGGCCTCATGAGGACGATCAGGATACACTCGTCTTCTTCTTATTCCTCCCCCCCCCCACCGCAACGCTTTGTCTCAACTCTGTCTCTCCCTCTCTCCCGCTCCCGTCATGTCTCCCGACCAGGACAAGTCAAACATAGTATAATTGATATGAGATTTAGGGGGTATATTTCGATGTAATTAGAATCTTGATAATTGCACTAATTAGGTCTAATTGCCGTGTGAGAATGACTTTGATTAAAACAGTTTTTCTCTCTTTCAAAATCAGACGAGGAGAAGATACTTGGGTGACATTGATGGGACGCAGCGCCGGGGCTGATTGACGAGGATCCAGGATGCATTCAAATCACAAGGCAGGAAGTGGCACAGCTCACGTGACAAGCTGCGCTTTGGGAACAATAATTCCCTCTGTGATAAATGCGCAAATGCAAGTTAGTAACAGTAACTCATCGCCTGAAGTCCCCTCTTTAGTGTAAAATGAATTCGGTTTACTTTTGCTAGAAGTTGCCACGCGATTCCGAAAGCATTAAATTGGCCCTATCGAATTACGACAGCCGTATTGAATCAGGTGCTTTGATTTTAGCTCGACGCTGCTCTGTGAGAGAAAAAAAATAAAAGGTGGTTAAGATTACATAGACATCAAATAAGCTGGTGGGTCGGCGAGAGACTTTCATGCGTGTTCAAACAGACGGCAGCAGCATTGGAACTCTGTGAGAAAAAAGGAAAAAGAACAGAGCGAGAGAAAAAAAAGAAGAAGGAGAAGAATCATCCCTGCCGTGTTTTCACGATCTTTTTTTTAATTTACAGAAAGTGAACTCGCAGTTGTCAATACCTGCAATTAAAGGTATGTTAGGTTTTTAAATTTGAATATGGTTTGAAGCTATTATGATACCAAACATACCAGGTGCTATGTATTTTTAGATATTCTGAGGTTGTGAAGGAAAAATTTAAGTAAACTTGAAAAAAATCCCGGTCATGAATGGGAGTTGATTCTGGCCCTTTCAAAAAATAATTTATATAAAAATACTTTTTAAAATGTAGTTATAATCACATTATAACCCTGAACACACTGGAGTATTTTCAGAAAGCTGGACTTTTATTTACCTACTGTTTTAAAATGGAAGGTTTTACATGACTTGTGCAAACTGTTGTGTGAGTGATATCTTCATCAGATTCATTCAGGCAGAGGGTATATTCATATTGGCCCGACCTCAAAACAATAACATCATCTCTATTTAGTCCGCTGAAGTTGTCAAATCCCTCCTGCTGCCACAGCCTGAAATGTAAATATTACAAGTATGTTCTGTACTCAGCCTGACATTTACACATCTCATAACCTCTGCAACACCTCTCCAATACATTCCTGTGCATTTATTGGACAGGGTGAGTAAAGTGCCCTCGACGGTGAACGTGCACGAGACGAGGCTTTTGCGCGAGTCCCTGACGATCCCCACCGAACCTCCCTGCTCCTGAGCGCTCGCTCAATAATGCACGAGCGTCTGATTTGCACGTTTGTGTCGGAGCGCCCCGTAAAAAATCTCAATGAGCTCAGTCTCCGGTGGCTCAATAGATGGCAGTAATATCCCCCAATCACTGCAGTATGAATAGTCCCCCCCCCCCCCCCCCCCACACACACACACACACACACAGTCAAGCACGTGCACAGATGCAACACAAACACAAAGAGAGCTCTAAAAATACCCAGAAGAGCCCAGAAGGAAGTCACACACACACACACACACACACACACACACACAGCAGTGGGCGAGATGGGTGAGGGTCTTAATTGTTGAACCATATCTCTCTAATGATTCCTCTTTCCGATTAGGTGAGGGCCTAGAAGCATTTAGCCTTCATCTCGGAGATGCTGCTACGTGTGTGCTTATACAGATGAAGTCAGTAGCAGGGGCTCCGACTCCGAGCTATCCTCACAACCTATAAAACTGACAGAAACGTCTCACTGAACCCGAGGACTGCTCAGAAGTAAAAAAAGAAAATAGAAAAAAAGCAGCAGTATGAATAATCGTGAAAACCATTTAATTGTGTCCCTTTTGTGCGCAGCCTGCATGGGGCTCTGTGTTCATTCTCTCTTTCGTTTTTTGTATTCCTATTCGCCTCCCCTCCAGATAGTCCCTGTGTCGTCAGTTATTGGCAGGATACGCTGGTAATCATTTGAATTCCCCAAGTATGTTCAGAAGATGTCAGGGAGTAGTCTCTGATCTTGTTTAATATGTGACCAGCAGCTATAAATTACCAACTCCCAGAAATGAGGAAACATGGGTTCTTTTTAAGTCTCCGAGGAGCGCTCTCTCTCTCTCTCCCTATCTCTCTCTCTCTCTCTCTCTCTCTCCCTCCCCCCCTCACACACACACCCTCCCCCCGTGTAGAATGTGTGTGTGTGTGTGTGTGTGTGTGTGTGTGGCCAGTCCCATCCTCCTTAATTTAGTTGACTTCCAAATCAAAACAAACCTGTGACTTTCTTCCCCCTTTTTTTTGTTGAAATAAGCAATTTTGCTCTCAGCCTATTTTATTTCCACGCTCCATACGGGGGAGACACACATACTGTTGCTCTTTTAATGCTTATAACAAATTCGAGCCAAGGTGTATAGAATTCTCTGTTTATATTTCATACGTCCCTGTTTTCTCATTAAAATCAAATGCTGTGAGCCACGATGAAAAGGGGGGGGGGGAAAGAAAAAAATTAACAAAACCCGCTTCCTTTTAGAGTTTTGTATGAAAACACTGAAACACATGGTGTCAGCATGAGTTTAGTTTGGCTTCAAATTCAATATTGTTTGAAAACTAATTAGTTTGAATATGATTTAATAGAATAATGTCCTTTTTAGAACTAGACAATTAAATTAGAATTCCCTCTTTTTTAAATGTGTTATAGACATTTAAGTCCATATTAATACAAATGCAGATCAAGTGGCTAAAGTAACTTTTTTAATTATCAATGAACTATGGACTAAAGATTTTATTGACTCTCCTACCAATTGTGACTTTGTTTGACTTAACTTTTCAGTTAAGACGAGGCCGAGAGGCTTTGCCGACTTTGCCTGGGACTTTTTGGGCTAACACATCAACACTACAAGTTTAAAGCTGGAGCTGAATCAATCCAGATTTCCCCTGAACCCTGTGTGACGGGTGCATCTCTATCGGCCGGTGACGTGTTCTGGGCACATTGTGTTGTCAGCGTCTGTCTGGCTGATGCCACGCACATCACTGTCTGAGAGGCACAGTAACCAGTTGTCGCCCGTGTTTCCGTTTTTTTTTCCTCGTGTTCCCAGTGTAGCGAGGCTGAGGCGGGATAATGAGTGGTGAGACTCACTGTAGGGAGAATGTATACTCCTCCATCTCCTCCGTGGAGAGGTTCTCCACCGAATGCCGCATCCTCTGTTTGCCTGCCTGCCGAGGCGGCGCGCTGCCGCTGCTCACGCTGGGGCCGCAGCTATTTGTCTTCTTGATTGGCTTCTTCTGTGAAGGGCAGAAATCGGGGGGGGGGGGGGGGGAAACACATGCGGATGTCATTTGTAATCAAAGCAGGAAACGGGCCTCGGAATTTATCTTGGGGGATGCACACGGTGACAGTGACACTTTGGAGCCTCTCCTATATCTCAGCCGCGCCTCAATTGACACGAGACAAGGATGACGGCGGAATCACATACGGCACGCCATCATTCAAGCTGAGTTCATTTGGGAAATGTGTGTACAGTGACGGTGGCGTTAAATATGTGATATTTGAGCAGCTGGCACTGTTCCCCCCCCCCCCCACACACACACACACAAGTCGTTTACTGTCATCGTTATAAACACAGTCGAATGGAGTTAGGAAGTGGGGTTTTAAATATTTCACCAAGGTACTTGGGAGCAGATATTATTTGTTAAGCCGCCAACATGTTAACGGCTTGCTTTCCCTGGCCCTGTCAGTCCTGCCTGTGTTGCCCTTGGGTGGGCTTAGTGCCTTTCTGCTTGAAGTTGTGAAATACTCACTGATGTATGTTAATGAGATCCACAGTTGGAATAAGCAACCTCTCTCTTTCTTCCACCCCTGTCTCACTCCAACTCTAATTCTCTCATTTAGTTTTTTTTTCTTCATCTTTTCCTCTCCTCCTCCTCCTCTCTCTCTCTCTCTCCTCTCTCGGAGATAAACTAGGCCTCAGAAGTAGTAAATGGGCAGGGCTCCATAAAGGCTCCATCAGTTTTCATAGGGCAATCTTTGCCAAAGCAAAGCTTGGAGTCCAGAGTGATGATCACAATAAAAAGGTGGAAAGGAAAGGGGAGAGAAGGCAGGAGAGAAAAAATGCCCGAGATATATAAACCGCAAAGTTCTCTGGTGTCTCCCCACAATAAATTTAATGCAATACCTTAAGAACAGATTCTGTATAGAGCTGGATTCCTGCCCTGTGGGCAAAGTGGTCGCCTGGAGAAAATTCATTTTAATTAGGCCTGCACTGCAGGTTGAAGGGTTGAAATCTGATCCCTAGCACTCCCAGGCTGGGGCAGGTTGGAGATCACACCACTTAATCATTAGACAACTGGGTTCCACGCCACGACATTTGACAGATTTAGCAAGGTTTAAAAGATAGGGCCACGAGGCGAGAAAGAACCCACGGTCTACAGGGGCTGCAGAGAAATAAAAGCTCATATCAACAAACTCATTTATTTAACAGGACATCGCTGATTAATGGGGGTCTGAAGAGCCTCGTACATCAGTAGTAGGAGGTTAGTGGGAATAAAGACTTGGAGGGAAGGAGTGTGTGTCTATGTGTGTGTGTGTGTGTGTGTGTGTGTGTGTGTGTGTAAGATTTGCTGCTGCTAGGCACACCACAACAGAAGGCCAGAGAAGGAAGGACAAAGGCAGGGGCAGGCGAGGAGGCAGCGATATGTCAGATCTGCACACCGAGTCATTCTGCACTAACTACTTCAAAGTACGGCAGGTAACTCGCAGGCTTTGATTAATTTAGCTTAAGTCGTCTGGAGCACAGGAAGAGGCGTGTTCCGAGTGACTGAGGAGAGAGAGAGGGGCCTGCTGGCATCGCGGATTTCATAGAATTTGAGCTGCTTTGGCTTGACAAGCACATCAAAACGGGCTTTGAAGGCCTGAAAAGTACCTGTTAGTGTGAAATGTATTTTGACAAATCTTAGATAATAAGCCAGGGAGGTGTGTGCGCAGGGCGGTTGGGGGGGGCTCCAGAGGGGAAGAGGGTGAAAGCGCTATTACGAGGGCGGGAGCGCTTCCCCTTAAATGACAGTGTTACCTTGTAGTGGATTCCGCCCTCTGCTCTCACCCTGCCGCACGGATCCCCCTTCTCGCCTGGGTTCCCAGAAATGGCTCCGGATGAGGAATTCTTCCCTGCGTCCCCCCAAAAAAACACAAAACAAAGTGGTGAGCAGCGAGTGTGCATGAAACAGAAAGGTTTGTTTTCATTCACATCTGGTTATTATGAAGAGGATCAGGAGTGGTTGAGTAATATTTGTATTCAAACATCTGACCTTGTGTGCAATCGATAAAATAAACGATAAACCACAATAACCTTAAAAAAACATAAATAACCATAAATTGGATGGAAATACATTTTGTAATATGGACATAACATAATTACTTTGAATAATATTCTTACATTTAATTTAGCAAAATATAAAAAACAAAAATCAAGATTTGTTGAATTAAAAAGAACTTAAAATCATGTTGTGTACTAAGAAAGCAAATATTCTAGCATGTGTCTGTTCTTCTGTTCTGTGACAGGTATTGACGATGAATCCGGAAACTAAAAATGACTTTATAAAAATCTGGTTTTACTTTGTCCATAGAAAGGTAGTAGTGTAAACGTATGGAACCCCCACTGCAGAGTCAACCCTGATTCTCAGAGGTGAACCTTCCCAGTCTCAACCCTTTAATGTACGCAATTTGAAATGAAAAAATAAATTATTTCTGGTTGTCATACATTTATCCATTCTTCTCTGCTTTGGAAAATTACTTTTGAAGTGTTTTTTTTTGTTTAATCCTCACCCTATTTTTCTTCCACCTCCCCCCCCCCCCCCTCTCTATCTGTCTCACTTTTTTCTTATTTTGCTGTAATTTAAATGGTAAGCGGCCAGATGTGTGTCTCATGCTTGACGAGTCAGAGATCTGCATTATTTAGCATATTAACATTCGCAGAATTTAAAAAAGGGGTCCTGCGTCGCCTGGAGGTTGTAATTAAGTAAACCTTAGCTTGATACATGTGAAAACCTCTCTGTGAGAAACTTTGTTTCCCCCTGTGGAACAAGTCACATCTATATAATACATATGGAAACCTCTGCGATGATATAATTCATCCCCTTGCTCTGGGATTTAATTTATTAGCAATAATAATTTCATACATCTGCAACGTAGAAATCTCTTTGACAGCTGAAATCATCTTGAATGACAGAAGCCTGCTCACTGAACCTGATTCTATTCTGGCGCCCATATATTTTTTAATTACTACCACATTGCTCATAATCATTTTAAATATTGTGTTTTTTTCTATTTACCAAATACACATTTTTGTATTATTTCATTTTTTTTCTTGTAGTAATTTCAGAGCAGAAATAATTTATATGTCATTGTTAAGATTCCAATTATTATTGTGTATCAAGTGGACTGTTAACATAGCTTCTGTTTAATTCAAATCATTCAAAATGCTTAACAAAAACGTCTTATTAAATATACAATCATGATCCTTTCAGTTCTTCCTGATATGAAATGTCTCTGTGCATCTAACTTTCAAAATAATACAAAATGACTTTTTTCATTCAAGTTGAAGTCCACTATTATTAGTTTATGGCCTAAATTCTTAGAGTTAAAGTGCACTAGTGCGAATATTACATTACAAAGGTGACGTGTGCTTCTTTGCAGACAGTCAGAGCCAAACAGCCCTTTGCCAGCTGCACACACACAACAGACAAGACACACACACACACACCTCAGCTTCTATTAGCAACAACAACTCACAGACTCGGACCACCATGGATTAGAAAGCTTTCTTAGACTGTACCGGCACACACACACACAAACACACACACACATATTCATTACACAAGGCCCCACTTGCTAATGGGCAGAACGCTGTGGAACCAGAATGAGCGCGGAGGCAGCATCGACAGCTTCGACAGCTAAGGGCTACGTCCATGAACTAAGAGCGCTGGAGCTGCCACAACTCCAGCCTCTCCGGGCACTCAAGGCCAACAACAAACTCCCTGTTATCCCCCTGCGCTCTGAGCTGTGTTAAAAAGCGGCACACACAAACTCGTCCAGGGCGCACACATGCACCCACACACACATACAGAAAGGCGTACAAACAGAAATATTAATATTGCATACATGCACAAACATTTTCCAGGGTAGAAAGTGAGCGTAGCGTGCACCTCACAAATGCATAACTCAACAGCCCAACACACCTCTTTTCTTCTTCTCGCGCTTCACACACAGGAAGAGGCCGAGGAAGGAGAGAAGCCCGAGGGCTGTAACACTGTCGAGATCCCATCACCGTGCTGCTGGAGAGACGCAACCGAGCCGGCGATGGCGGTTCCTCGCTCACCTAGGCCCCTAATTGCCTGATGACTGGTCCAAAGTTACAGAGGAATCAGAGGTCAGTGACTCACGGATTACCCCCGAGTCCAAATCTGGTGTTTGGATCTTGTGTTAAGGTTGTTATGATCAGGCGAGGACTTGGTTTGGCTAAACACAAGAGCGATTTTTTTTTTTTCTTACGAGCCTTCTTTGCATTTCAATGACAATAACAGACACGCAATCCAAACTGATGTGTATATTTGACAGCTGGACTTTCACTCACTGGAAAAGTCTGACGCGCTTTCAAATCCTCACTTGCATTTGGGAGTCCCTTTTGCGTGTACTAGTCCTGCATGTTGTGTATTTGTCCTTCCGCCTTGTTTACCGCAAACCACTGCGAGGGATCCCATGTGCATCCCTGCAAACCGGCTTCAAAGGTTGAGTCCACTGGCTTGGAATCCGGACTTTGTTGAATTAATTGGCGGGATGCACAGTGCGACTGATTGAGAGGCTATTATGTCACGCTGTGGTTTGAGAACCCTGATGACTGGGACCAGCCCAGAGGGGATGACATCCTGAAAGTGCAGGGCAGTGCTCCAAAGCAGACGTTAGAGGAGGAAATCCTCGAAATCGCCCATCTGTGCCCAAAGGGATGGATGTTACCGTGTATTTTTTACGAAATCCAAAAAATAAAAAGGACGAGAAATGAGGCAGCGATACGAGCATGGCCGAATCCTCTGCGTGCTCACAGGGATCCACTAAAGGCGATCATGAAACGAGAGGCTAATCTAATTAGTCATTTGGGTTCATGCAAACCCAATGTAACCGGATCATGCAGTTAATGTAAAAGGTCACTTAACCCAGTGGGCCTCCAGCTAATTTCAGTGTAAAGAAGCCAGACACACTCCAGTGCGCTCGGACGAGTCAACTCAGGTAATTCTGAATTATTATCGTCCAATGGCGAGTTAATATGAAACCCCCCCAAAAAAAAACAACAGCCATCAAAACCAAATGAAAAGCTGCCAGTTATGATCTCGGATTGGGATGTCAGTTTTCGCTCTGTAATAGACACCTCACCGTTCACTGGGATTTTTCAACGGGGATTAATTAACTTCAGGCCTCAGGAACACAAACTTCCAGTGTTTCTGTCAAACTCTGCCCGGGCGCACGTTTTACTGCACTGACAAGAGGTCTCCGTCTACTTGTCCTGAGAGTTCTGAGACAAATGGGAAGTGACGCAAAAAAAAAAAAAAACTGCCGTCACATGCACGGAGAAAGAAATCGCGGGCGCGGCGGCGCACATGAGGAACAGAGGGCCATGAAACGGGAAGGAAATGCCTGGAACCCTCAGACTTGACAAGAGGAACAAGGGGATAATTTGCTCCTCTTTTCCTCGCTGAATTGGATTTCCATTTTTTTGGCCGGGGTCGAAGCTGTCTGTCCAATCGCTTCCTGTTCAAACCTCCTCGGCATCTCGTCATCCGAACGCCGTAATTCGCTCCAGAGGTAACGCAACACGAACGGGATCTGTATGCAAATGAGACGCAGACGTCAGGTCGGCTTATGGGGAACGGCGTGGACGAGGTGTTGCGCGGGGGGGGGGGGGGGGGGGGCACCTTTTGATCCAGTATTTCACTTAGGGATTGGGTTCACTTCCCGAGCAACCTCCTCACCTGGCAGCGATGATGTGTGTCCGTGACGGCCGAGGCTGCGTGTAAGCCCTGTGTGTTAAGGAGGTGCCCTTTTTTTTTTTTTTTTGCCTTGTGTGGCCGAACATAAATCTCCCTCTCGCTCCCTCTCTCTCTCTCTCTCTCTGGAAAGGCGCTCGGTTTGTTGGGGACACTTCCCTCGTGGGCGTTGGGATCTCTGTGGGGGGTCACAGGTCAGCCGGCGGAGGAAGCGACAAGCTGTGAAATGTAAAAGACCAATTTCTTCCACATGTTCCAGTGCTGGGAGAACACTGCCGAGCTGTCAGCCGGCATCATGTTTAAAATGGGCCAGGGTGCTACCCAGCAGACCTGTCACAACTCATTTGTAATTAAAAAGCCTGTGTGATGTTTAAAGCAGAGCACCCCAGAAACTTTTGAGGACTGTTAAATAAAGATGAGCTGTGCATGCAAGGGGGGGGGGGGGGGGAAAGAAAGGAAAGGAAAAGGAAAAAGAGGGGGAGATGTGTTAATAACAAAGAAGCTGGCCAGTCGTCTTTGTAGAAGATCAATACCAAATGAGACTGGATCGGATTTGGGGCCAGGATGCTGGATGACTTGGAACTATAGGTGGGAAACAAGAAAAGTGTGTTTTCAAAAAAAGGAAGTGGATACAATTACTATTAACAGAAGTCGTTAGCCTCGTCCAGATGTGGTTACAATTGTGGTATGACCTTCTGCGGACCACCAGATAAGAGGGACAACTGCACCAGGATCAGTCCTCTGCACAACTGATGGACCGTTTCACGCTCACGATTAACCCACTGAAAAAAGTCCCTGACAAGATTAGAAGACTATCAGACTAGAACACATTGTGATCGAATCAGATTCACACCTGGGAATGTGAGTTTCAAACCGACCCGACCTCTGCGTCTTTGGACCGGCGGATGAAACCAGAGCACTCTGAGGAGAAGTTCAAAAACGCATGGGGAAACCACGCAAGCTCCAAAACCTAAAGGCCATTCTAGAGCCGAGTGCTTCGAGACGTAGACTACTGCCGTGATCAGTTTAGCATTTCTGTTTCAGTGCATAACCACAAAATGTTCCTCCTTATACCGCTTTCCTTTGCCGTTCATTTTCTAGATGCTTATTGTCATTGATTTTGTAGATAGTAACTTACTGTTTTGTTTTCTAGATCAAATTGTTAACTTGTTGCGTTTATTGTATTCTTGTTTTTGTCCTCTATGTGAAGCACTTTGTAATAGCTGTTTTGAAATACAATTTTTTCTATGCAAATAAAGTTATTATTATTATTATTAATATTATTATTATTAAAATCCCAATAGCTCATGAAATAAAACACATTTAAACAACAATATGTGACAGCCCAAAATGTAACAACGCTTGCAGGAAGTCACATGTCAGGATAATTTCAAAGTTTGTGAAGATGACCCCAGAAATGTTTAAGGCCAAAGAAAC
The DNA here is from genome assembly GCF_949316205.1 of Platichthys flesus. NCBI lineage: Eukaryota > Metazoa > Chordata > Actinopteri > Pleuronectiformes > Pleuronectidae > Platichthys > Platichthys flesus. Next base: position 9,054,519 of record NC_084965.1, read on the forward strand.
TGACACATTACAACATGTTTGGCAAATGATTACTATTTCTATTTCTGTAGTTGCTGCGTTTTTGCTATTTAAGGTAATTTCATCATCTGTTCCAGGATAAGAAAATTAAGGTAATCAGATTACATTTGAAACTTGAATGTTCTCACTGGACAATTGGACAGATTACAACTTCAGGACAGTAATCATGATAACATGATGGATTACAGGGCATCACTCACTGAACTCCAGAGAGGGGATCTTAGTCAACTAGAAGAACCAGACAGAAAGTGATCTGCTTGATATTAGTGAGTATTAGGCCCCCGGAAAAATAAACAGAGATTTGTGAATATGATCATAATAATACCTGAATAAACTCTTAATTTGTGGGACCATTTTGGAGGGAAAAAGTCAAATCAGCCTGTCGCATGCGTTAAAATTAGGAAAGTGGAGCATCTTGCTAAACTCAACTTTAGCTTTAGCTGGTTGTTTCCTAAAAAACCCTAACACTATACTTGACAGATATATAACACAAATTTGAAGTAAAAAATATTGTTCTTATTCAGTGGATTTGGTGAACTGCATTGCCATGTGTATGTTAACGGTCTAATACGTTTCAAATATATTACAAACACAGACTTGAATAAATGACCTGTCAATTCGAGAACCCACCGCCTATTTTTAAATTCATTTCTTTTTTAATAGTTCGAGGACAGTAGGCTGTTTGGAGCAGAGCTGTCTCTCTGTCTGTTACAAGTATAATGAGGACATTTAAATTCAATAGATTGCCAGTTTATCAGTTTTTACATATCTTCTAACTGAGAAAACAACCTTTTGTTTTATGTAGCCCACCCCCCCCCCCCTTTTCAAGCTTGACCTACTGTCTCGAAACCAACCCCACCCTGCAGCACCTCGGCGCAGTGCCGCTCTCGAAGTGACACCTGCCATTCTCCTCATCCCGACGCCGGTGACATTCCGGTGACATTTTCTCCCCACTGTGTCATAGTTGGGGGTTCACGCGGTGGATCCCTACCTGGCAGAGAGGAGGAGGAGCACGCGGAATCAGCTGACAGGTGGAGAGGAGACCCCCGGTGAGAATACACCGCAGCGGGCTCTCCTGCTCCGCCGCTGGGGCCCGCGTGAGGCTGCTGTTGGGGGTATGACAGGGACTGGGGATGGATGGACTGGGTGCAAAGCTGTGGCTGGGACGAGGGCTGGGGCTGCAGTGGAAGCTGGCTCTGGAGCGGGTCGCGTTGGCCGTCGGGCCGGGGCACCACTGGTGGGTTAGCAGGGGGGGGCAGTGCAGTGGTGCCGCGCTCCGGCCCCCCAGACGGGAGCCTTTTGACCTGGAACACAACAAACAAGCAGGGGGGGGTGTGGGGGGGGGGGGGGGGGTATGTTTGTGAGTCTCTGCGTGTTACAGGGCAACATATGGGTTCAGTGAAGATTAATATAACCTCTTCATGTTAATGCCATAAGTAGTTAGGTTCATAATATTCCATTGCATCACGGCCGTTTGCGGGGAAACAGCATGTGTGCCCAGTTACACTGCAGGTGTTAGTGATCAACCTGCGGCCATTGCCAACTATTAGTGGCTGTCGTAGTGTGTCATAATGTCGTAAAATGATTCAATTAAGAGCCTAATTGTGACGAGGACGAATGCCGTACATGCCCCTCGCTCGGCAAAGACGTTCAAGAGGACATGCTGTTTACATCCGTCAGAAATCAAAGCAACTGTACACAACAGTGATGATAATACAAACAACATGTCACAGTCAAAGAGGGACAAATAAAGAGACAAACCCCAAGACACAGAGCTTTGTTCTGGCTTTTAATTTGATTAAGATGTTTACTAATCTAATCAATGCATCCGGTCAAAAAGCATCCAGGGTTGCATGGCGAAAAAAAAAAAGATGTGGTTCTTGTTTGCTCTTTGTTTGCCGTTTGCTCTCTGGGACCAATTTCCAATTTCTCCGTGAAGGCTTTGTATCAGAGAAAATCCAAAACCCCCCCCCACCCCCCCCAGACCCACCACCCTGCCTCCTGAATAAACGGAGTTAGGGTCAGAGTTGGGGTAAAACACACACACACACACACACAGATCTACACACACACACATGCACACATAGTCAGAGCTGTAACGTATACCTTCACACAATCATATACATAAAATGCAGACACAACAGATTAGAATCTTCAAAAGAAACATGCACACACACACACGCACACGCACACACCTGAAAGTACATGTTGCACAGCCAGTGGTCGAGATCAGAGGAGAGGAGGCCTTCAATTTTTCTAAACTGGTCCAGTTGTGTGTTGGGCTCCCCCCTGAGAAGAGGCGTCTTGAACCTGGTTTGATGACACACAACCAGTAGTTGTCACTTCCCAACCTGATGCATGACTAAAACGTTTAGTCCGACAAGTTGTGTTACAAACTAATGATAATTTTTTTGTAATATCATGCTCGAAAATCCTAGTGCTTGAGTGAACTGAAATACCCCCGAGGTGCAACAGCTCACCTGCCCTGCACGAGGCCGAGGCCCGGGCCGCAAACAGGAAATGCCCCCCACGCCAGCACAGAGCTGACGTGGCTGCTGGCTCCCGGCAGAGCGATCAGTTGGAATATCAGCGCCATGGAGGGGACGACCTCACGGGCTGCGGGTAAAATCTGCACAAACATAGACAAGGGGCGAGAAGTCATTCAGGGTTGGCGCAAATACGCAGAGACATGGACGCGAGTTAACGTGCAAGGACTTGCTCGCAATGCAAAGAAGCCAATGCTAAACGTAAACACGGAGGGTAACGATCAGGACAGTAGCCCTCAGGGAGCCACTTAATTACATCCTAGTCTTGAATCCTCTTTCAACTTATTCGCATGTTCCTTTCAAGAGCTTTCACAACCGCCATTGTCAGCCGTCCAACAAAACCAATTGCCTAAAAGGAGATGTTGTGAGTGATAAATCCTGTCGTCCGGGCAAACACAGGGCGCAGAAGAACCCCGAGAGTGCCGTTGCAGTCTGCGGGGTTTTACCGTTTACTAGATCTGTGATGGAGCGGGGACGCCATCAATCAAACTGATGGTATTAAAAGTATCTCGCACGCAGCAAAAAAGTGTTAGTGGTTACGGCGCCGGATGGCAAACACTCTTATTTACCCAGAGAGTGGAGGCTTCGCTTAAAAATGAACTGACAGCGACGCGGTTGCCACTCCATTCATCACCGGGTGGAAATATATTTTATCCCTTTATTAGTTGTAATGCAAAAAAAGCAGAGGATTTGTTTTAACACATAAATCATGTGTGTCCCTCCCGCCCCCCCACGCTAATCCGCTGCTGGTGTGCACCTGAGAAATGATGGGTAGTCGCATATGACTCGGGACACAAATTTATGGCATAATATCACGGATTATGGATATTGAGGATATTTCATATTATTCATTTACTGCGAGAAATATGACCTGCATAAATAGTGATTTGTGTGCGTGTACGGGCGCATATGTATGAAGTGCCTGCATGGAGACGCTGGCATGTGCACGGTGTGGGGTTTGTTAGACTGGAGCATGGGAATCAGAGGGTTCTCTCGCTGCTGGAGGGACGCCTTCAGTTATTAGACAATGTCCCGTTTAATGCAAAACAGACTGGGTTCTCGATTTTTTTGTTCAAAGTAAATTTGTCCTCAAAATGGAGGGAGGAAAAATATGGCAATCATTGTGAAAGATGGCGAAATGCTTTGTTCCAATGTGGAAAGACAAGAGACTACGCGATTTGTTCCCTCCCTCCCTCGCTCCTTCCTCTGGTTCCTTCCATAACGTCTACATTTGGAATCACATCTTTGCATTCGGCGGGTAAAAACTATTCTTGAGCCGACACCCACCCCTCGCTGCCACCCCCACCCCATTGCCGGCATATCCAAGACATCTCCAACTGAACCGCACTGTTTCTGTCTAAATCCCAAAACCCAGACAAACAAAGGGTGAATGGGAAAAAGCGACAGAGAGTGAAAGAGAGGGAGGAAAGGAAAATAAGCTCCTGGCTTCCTCCTACCATCAATAATTCCTCATTTCCTCCTCAAAGGCACTGCGAGCACTCCTGAAATCGCACGCCACAGTGTGGGCAAGGGGGAGAGAAAGCATCCGGGCCAATCCCGATAGTCTCAGACAAATCTGATCAGCGTCTCCACTGCTGTCAATGAGGACGACAACAACAGGTTTGTTCTGTAAAGTGTGCCTGAGCGTCTGCGGGGGGGGGGGGGGGAGCAAAGTAAGAGTGACATGAGGCTTTTACCACGCCGCACTTAAACCCTCTTTTTTTATTTTTTTACTCCTGAATCAGATCCCAGGTCCGCATTCAGTTCATGCCAGGGTTTTTACCCCGTCCTTTATGTCTGATGGGAGCCGGAGACAATATTATCTGGATGCTCTGGCTCGGTGAATACGCCCACCAGCGCATTGACAGTTGTCCATATCTGCTCAAATGCTCCCGCTAAGGCCTTTTAGAGTTGCCATCAGAAGAGTGACGGAGCCCTGGCTGAGCCTGAACAAACCTCTATGGGATCAGGAGGGACAGTGGATTAAGTGGCTTCTGTTTCATGGGTCTTTTGTACCGCGCGGCACACATAAATGAATGAACCCAGACAAAAAGATTTCTAATCCACTGGTCAATTTCAACCATCCAGAATTTGTATGTTTTATCTTTTTCTTCTGCAGATTCTATAGAGGATGTGTTTCCTTCATATGGGGAGGTTTGGGAAAGTGCTCACATTTCAATTACGTTGCTTCTTGAAGTTGGTTATTTATTTATTTTTGCCCTGGATAAAAAAAAGGTTGGGACTTTTACTTTACTTTAACTTTCAAACAATTCTTCTATAGCGTATTCTCTTTTTGTCCCCCCCCCCGCCCTCCCCCCAACTCCGTACCTCTAGCCACCATCCAGCTCAGCTAAGTTGCAGATGCTCAAAGACACGTAGAGGCGACACTAAATTTTTCACTGCATTTGTACTTCATTTTTCATTCCAATAAAACACTACTTTCTTATATAAATGAATAATTGATCCCGGGGTTTGATTTACATGCATGGATTAAATGTCACGTTTGAAAAGTTGTTGTTTTATTCATATGGAGATTCCTGGTGAGATTAAAAAAAAAAGAAAGAAAGACACAAAAACCTAGAGGCTGCGTGTGGCATATTTTCATATGCCCGTCTTTTACGGGAATATAACTTCTCATAAACCCTTTCAATCTAGAATCTGCTCCGTCTCCGCCGCAACTGATGAAACCATGGGAAACAGAAAGAAGAAGAGGTGTTTGGAAATACGGTGGTTTTGTCATATCAGCAAAGTATGTTTTATTGTTTGCGTTTATCCGAAGGGACTGTTTTTTTGTTCCGATTTTTCAAAAACTTTCCATTGAATGTCATATGAAAGGCTTCAAGCATGTCATTGTAAGTCAGTGTGTTTTAATTCGGCGTCCCTAAATGGCAAAATTGCTTTCAGATGACATGTTTATATTTATTCAAATTTTTTGGGGGGGTTGAAAGAGAAAAAAAAGCCCACAAGTCAAAGCAGCTTTCTCCCAGCAACCTATAAAGGGGATTTTTATTCAGTCACAAATCACAACCTGATTCTGTTCTTCCCTTGTTGACTAAAACCACATTGTCTGTCAAAAATCTTAATAGAGGACGTGAGCGCAGAGTTATTAGATTTTTAAATTATGTGAATAATTTTGAATTACCTCTCTTTGGCACACTGAAGCTGTTACTCCTTCATCAATCTCAAAATTGTTTAATATCTAATAAAAATTATTGTGGAAAAATACTTGAGATTCTTACAGTCCCACCTCTACCCATCATCTACATATTGATGTCTTTTAAAGATGGTAAGTTGTTCCTTGAAACACAGAAAAGGCAATTGGCCTGCTCTTGCTAGCTTTTCTAGGATTACCTACCCTAGCTTTAAGGTTGTGTGTTGGCCGGAACCAATCCCATGTGGCCAGTCTATCACAGGACGGACACATAGACACCAACAACCATTCACACTCACACTTTTACCTACTGGCAGTTCAAAATAACAATTTAATTAAAGTTGTTGAAACACACTTACTCTCGGATCTGCGGTTTGAACCAACAGCGCAGTGAGGGCGACATCGCTAACCAATCAATGATCTCCCTCCTCACCGTGAACAGGCTCTGGTTAATGTGCAGGCTGGTGTCGTGGAAGCGGCCCCGATGCTCGACCGGCTCGGTGGTCACAGCCCATTGTTGCTCCTCCTTCTCCCCGCGCCAAGCCAGAGCTGAACCCCCGAGACGACTGTACAGGGACAGGCTGACGGCGTAGAGGCCCCTGGGTAGTTTGTCCCTGGCGGCTCTTAGGCAGCACACGCACACCTCCACAGGCTGGGGAGTCGTGCTCTGGTTCATCTGAAACATAAGATTTGATCATAATATCCCATTAACTAGTTTTCATACCCTTTAATCGAGACTAAGACCATAACGTCAATTCACTGTGAATATGGTGCAAGTGCAAATCAGTTGAATTGAGGCTGAAGCTGTTATGAATGTTGTTTGTTTGTTGCAACTACTGTTAAGGTAAACAGCTAACCTGCCTCTGGGACAAACAAATGTAAGCTTGATGTGTTTAGAACTGTCATGTTATCTAATCTACAACACCAACTCCCACACACACACGCACACACAGACACACACACACACACAGACACACACTTACACCACTAGTTAGGTTATCATTTCCCCCCCCTTTACCAACATTGTATCTCGGCCATACAATGAAAACCAAAAAACAGACAGACAGCACAGTGGGAGTAAGGTTTTGTTAGGTCTGTCTAGTGTTGATCAGTCTACAGTTTATAAGGAGTAACTTGGCTCTACCATCATCTCACAACCTCTAAATAATACATTTTTACCCAGAAAAATGTGATGATATAATCCCTCACTTGTTGGTAGTCATCTTCTCTAACCTCAGGTATGTTTCCTTGGTCCAGCTGCACAGTCATGTACTGTTTATAAGACATGACCAGTGCAGCTCCGGGCTTCCAGCCACTGATCTCCATTCAGCCGTTTAGGGGCTAAGTGCCTGGCTCCAGCACGCAACTCACTGACCTTCAAATTCAACCCCGTCTTCCCAAATTCATGTACATCTAACAGCACCTTTATGCAACCACAACTGAGTTCACTCGATCCAGACCTGTATTTGGACATAAAGTTAATTGTACACTCATAAATCAGTCCCCCAAATAAATGTCATCACTAGCCATAAATTGTTCTCTAGGCAATCTGTGAAATGTTAAGGAAGCGGCGAAAGATTCATACATCTGCCAATCTGTCATAAAACAAACAGATGTCTGACGTTTGTTGTACAGTTGAGTTTTGAGGGGGGGAGTTGTGTGCTAAGCCCTGCAGGATTGCCCTCAATCTCCCCACTGTGAGCATCCTCGCATGCCAAAAACAACCACAACATTTGAGGCAAAAGGGAAATTAGTGAAACTGGTGGCAAAGCAGTTTAACCCACACATCTCACATTTTGGTAGGAGGTGACGCAGGCCGTCAAACCCTCTCGCTGGAAGGAGATGTGTGCATGCAGACGGGAGGGGGGGGGGGGGGAAGAGGAGGGGGAGGAGGAGGAAGGAGAAGAAAGAAGCAAAAGAAACAAAAAAAATAACATCACAATTTGCACTCTGTGTGATTTCAAGAGGTATTGTTATTATCTTGCGAGCTTGCCTGCATCGTGAGAGAGACAGGCAAGACGTCAAGGCAACGGTAAAAAGGTGAAGCGAGCCAATTTTCCATATCAGAGGTGGTTTGTTTGCCCCGAGCCTGAGTTGTGCCTAAAGTGCCATAACATTACAGCACTCCTACAGATGAGATCAAAGGCTCGAGCGAGGGATCCTCCGTGGCGTTTGCTGGCAAGCGGCCGGCCTCTCGCTGAAACCTCCTTTCAGGGCTTTCCACACATTGACTGATCACACAGAATGTGCTCTTAATAGAGACAGGAAATGCCACATACAAAAACTTCCTTTCTTTCTAAGTATGGGCTAATATTCAGAGATTACGCTTTCTCGTTAATTATTTTCATTTTAATTAGTAAATCTTAATTAACAATGAACATTTACCCTTAAAATTTTTTGGCTTCGGAATGAAGGAGGGGGGGGGGGGTGAAGAAAGGAGAGAATAAATATGACAATCTTTTTGGGACCTCCAGGCAGGATTACTGATGCAGGCTGCCTTAGTTATTAAACACATTCTAAATTAAATGCCTTCATGAATTTTGCACAGAAATATATTTTCATAGTTTTGCATGCCAAATGTGACATTTTATATTTCAGATTCATCTCGCCGCAGTAATTTTAGGGAAATGTCATATAAACAAAGATTTTGTCATTTACCAAAGGGAATTACTATGCGTGGCAGGTTTGGCCATTGGTTCCTCTCTCTCTCTCTCTCTCCCTTTCTCCCGTTCCCTCTCCCTCCTTTGCCCCTTCTTCTGCCTGCGCCGGTTGTTTCAAGTCAGCAAGCCATAAAAAATCTTTATCTCAGTGAAACACAGCAATTTGGGAGATAATCGAATGGTGACTGGGGGGCACAAATGCCAGTCTGAGGAATTATACCACAATCTCCCCTGCATTTACAACCTTCCTCAAAGCCAGTTGTCACCCTGGAAGGAAAGCCCCCGACTGAAGATTCATTACATCTTTAAGCCAGCACGGTGGCATGGCAGCCTCATCCCCAGATGCAGCACAACAACACACTCCTCCCACAGCTGGAGACGCTACCGCTAAAGCTGCAGCTTCCCTCTTTCCCACTTGATTCCCTTTTCTCTCCCCAGTCTCTCCCAGTTTTTCCCCTTTTTCCTCTCCAAAAAACTCCCTTTTTTCCTCCTACTTAGAGGCAGAAAACTAAAAACAGACAAAATCTTTCTATGCTGTATAAAAATAATGGGATTGAAGCCTTTTGCTCAGCGTTGAACAGTACTTCCTCTCGTGAGAGTGTGTGCCTTTGTGTCGCAGCCGCTCCTGTCATGAAAGGGATGAAGGAATAGAAATGCTAGATAGTGGGGAAGATAATTTCTCATTTTCGAACGTGTCCCATTCATCACATCATTTCACATAATTTCATCATTGGGCTGTTTTGGTACAAACCACCCTTCTTCGGAGATCCGTAAACACTTAAGAGCCGACGTCTCCGCCCGCGAATCCTCCCGTGTGGAGATTAGGGAACGTGTCACTTCCTATTTGTGTGCTCCTCAGTCCACAGTCGCACCTCACCTGCCACATGGGCCGTGACGCCGAGGAGGAGGAGGATCCCGGGCGCTCCGTCATCTGCTCGAATTTGGCCATCGCCTCCTCCTGGCCTTCCCCCAGCTCTCGGAGCGACGGGCTTTCGGTGATTCTGCCGCTGCGCACACACACACAAACACACACACACACACGCACACACACACACGCACACAGGAAACCCTTTTAACAGCCACCTGCATGTTGGACCCCTCTGTTGTTCCAATCTGTATCAACTCAATCTAATAAACACCACAACAACCCCCCCCCCCCAACCTCACACCACCACCCCTCTCTCTTTCTCGGCCTTTCAATCTTATCAGCGGTAATGTAATAAGCGGTTGCTTCGCTCTGTCTCCTCGCCACCTCTCTTAATTCCTCAGAATAAAGCAATATCACAGGGGCCCCGGCCTGCCTGTGACTGGGGATAAGATGCTGGTGAGAGGAAGGATAATTCAGCAAATAAATGCTCGGCATCAAAGGCAGGCGCCGGCTCTTTCTTTCCCTTTTTCTCCCTACGCTGTGTTCGCCCATCAAAAATATTACATGTGCTTTCATCAGTCCACAACAAGGCACAGTGTGCTTCCTAATGCAATTACTCGACCTCCATTAAATCAGAAACAGTGGAAACAAATGAATTACACATTGGCTACAAAACTACAAGTCAGCTCCGCGTCTCTCGTCTTTATTTATTTCTCCTCTCTCTCTCTCTCTCTCTCTGTCTCTCTCTTTCTCTTTCGCAGGGCTGGTGAGGGAGAAAAAGTGAAATAATTTCTCATTCAATTTCAGGCAAATGTAGCCCTAGGTGATGCATAGAAAGTCTCCCATGTCTAATAGCCACCCACCATTGATATCAGAAGGAATTTGCAGGGTTCAAGGCTGTCGAGAGGAGGTCATCTCGCCAAACTCCGAACCACATTCATCTGACAGGGCTGGTGCCTGACAACCACCCACCCGTAAAGCAACCAAACACGAGAGGAGATACCTAAGTGTACAGTAGCTTCTTGATTTTATCACGTCAGCCGGCATGGTAGTCCATAATTACTAAAAACTTAAACATGCTAAGCGAATCGCCTGCGGGGGGGGGGGCTTTGCGCTCGCGAGAAGTGACGTGTGATCTCTAAAGTGGATGGACCGAGAATTGATGCGCCTCCGAGCCCAATGACATGGACAGATTTCCGTGCCCCCGAGCCAGACTACCCACAATGCAATTCCCGCCGACAGGAGAAACCATGCAGAGGATGTACTGTATGAATTACATTCCTTCCACGAGTGTCAGCGGGAATACAAATGGTTTTCCCACAAGTAATGATTACAGTCATGTGACATAAATTGTACATATGGAGAGATATATGAAATGGGCGGAACGTACCACCGGAGCAGGGTGTTCAGCCCGGGCTGCGGTGCTTCTCCTCCCGCTTCGTCTCTTTGTGAATGGGGCTCCTTTGAAATATTAAAGGGGATGTATTAACAGATAGAGTTAATGTGTTAACTATGATTCACATTAGCAGCTAATTGACAGATTCAGTTTAAATGGCATCACTCTAAATTATAATGTTGGTTATTCATTTCTGTGGCTGACTGTGAATACGTGTTTACAAGCTAAGATTGTAAGCATCCCAGATTTGTCGTTATGGACAAATGCGGCGATTAAGAATTGGGATTAATGACTTTTGCTCATGAAATGTTAATGTTGTACCGATAACTTTAAAAACAATACATCTTCATATAGTTTATGGGTGTTTACCTTCATATTCCCAGTGAGGAAGGCTATTAGTTTCTTGCTTCTCGTTGCCCACTCTCTACTCTTCACTGGTCCCTCCTGAGCCACTTGCTGGAAACACATGTAAACACACATGCACACTTCCTTTGGCTGCCGCTTTATGAAACAGTGCAGTGCACCATAATGGCAGAATTAAGCGCGGGGAGCAACTGCAATCTGCAGGCGATCTACACCGAGCCAGACCCTAAAGACATGGAGCGTTTGATGAGTACTTCTGCCGTTTTTTTGTTTTTTTTTCATTCAGTCAGCACATTCACTCTCTCGCCCATTCAGACGCATCGACACTGCTAAGTGACAGCGTCTCGCTCCGCAGAGGCTTTGTGCGGCAGAATAGAGAGCGAAGAAAAACACTATTATTTTAAAATAGATGTGAAATCTCTGGTGGATAATGTGTTTTCAATGGGAGGTGGGTGTGGAAACAGTAGGAGAGCGCACACATATTGTGGCAGAATAAGATAACGCTGATCCCAATACTGATACAGTACACCATGCCACTGATTATCCAGTAGGGGAGGATGAGTCAACTGTTGCTGTGGCTTCCAACTGATGGTAAGACATTGTTGAACCTTTTTTTTTTCTATTGCACAAATTACATTTACTTTCTTTTCATATCATTTGATACTCCTACTCGCCTTTCAAGTGAGATTATAACTAAAAATACAGTGGATAGAAGTTCCACATTCTGTTTACATATGCGTTAATGTCTGGGTTTCATTGCAATCTAGATTTGCCAGCACAATGGAAACCCCATTTTTCTTTTATATATCGTGAAATACAAACACTTGATATGAAAGAAGCTTTATATCTAAACGCTAGTTCACAAAATCCCGTCTCCCCAGCTGGGAAAAACAAAGTAGTCACGCTCTATTTTTTCCTGAAAAGACCACAAGGTAATTCAGAAACAAATATGCATAATGATGCGAAACAAAGTTCAAAGACAGGAAAAAATTGTGTCTGCACAAATAAATTAATTATGTGAGGAGATCACAGTGCAGATTAAGTAGTTGAAATCCATGCATGGATTTTAAACCGAGAATGAATGAGTTATCTAACCTCTGAAATATATGTTCCACAAAAATAAATAATTTCATTCAGCTTCAGTTCATTCAGCTGAGAGATGTGAATTGAAAATGAAATGCTCGACTTTTATAGAGGTAAAGAAAAAAGGGAAAAGTAGAGCAAATAGACAAATATAGAACAAAAGAGAAAGAAAATGATGAAGTGACACACGCACTGAACACTACACACAGGCTTCTATAACCAGACGAAAAGAAACAGATAAATGTACGTGCACACATGCACACGCTCCATGTCCATTAGCCCGAGCCAGTGATACACAGCATAATGGACATGGCTGATGTGTTGGTGAGTATGGGATGATGACACAGATATTCCTCTTTGTGGCCCTGACCTGCTGCAGTGAAAGGCTGCCAAGCGTGATCATGTCAGGCTGCACACGCGCCCTCAGCTGCTGGGTGTAGTGGGGGATCACCTCCTCAGCTATCCTCACTGCAAGAAGCAGTGGGTAGGGTCACATATTATATTTAAAAACACAATAACAATTACTGCAAGCATTTGGTCAATTCACAAATTAACTTTATCGGAAGAAAATACTGTACAGACACAAAATAAATGTATGCAATCTCCTGGAATGATTGATTTTCATGTATCATGTTTGCCCAAAGAAAAAACATTTTACTCTACTGTAGTATAGTAGTATGATAGTGTAGTACTATACCAACACAATTTCTCTCCGCATGAGAAAGAAAATGCAAAAAACAAATAAAAGCTAGTCTTACTTTTTACAGTGCTCTCGCTGCCCATTACCATCCTCCCTGCTTCGGGTCCAGCTTCCACTTCCAGCCCAGCACCAGTCTCAAACTGGGTCCTGGCAGTGGCGTGGGGCTGGGAGGGGCCGGGGCCCGAGGCACGACCACCACTGTGGAGCATCAGTCGCCGCTGAAGCACCGGATCACCTGACTTCACCTCCAACACCTCCTCATCCCCGGAGGCTTGCAGTGTACCTGGAGAGATATACGCATCAGTGGGCAAGCACAAACACACAACCAGAGAGACAGGGAGACACACACACACACACACACATCTGCACATAAGAAGACGCATGCACAAGGATGTGTATATTTACCACATCCACAAATGGACACAGACCCAGACTTGAGGCCTTGATGGCCCCCAACTCTCCACACACATTACACCATTGGATTGAATATATGGCAGAAAATAAGGACGAGCAAATAGGGACGAAATGCTGATAGGCAAGAAATCACAGGAAGATCTTTTGGCACATTACAATCCAAGATGCAACTAAATATTTTGCTTCTGTACAACTTAACTCCAACACTAAATACTTTGAGTTGTAATCACTGGAAAGATTATATTAAGGTGGAATGCATTTGAATGAAGAATCCACTATAGTTATTAAAGGAGTTTGGATCCAGAGTCCTGTCTGTGGTCAGGTTTCTGCAGGTTATGCTTGGGAAAGGTTGTGCTCCTTGTTAAATGTTAAAATGACCTGTGAACTTTTTCTGTATTATACCATCCCATAATATTAACCTAACCATAACCATGTGCTCTGGGTGTTGTGTGTCGTTGAAGTGGATGATTTAGGATCGGACATACTTGTGGCTGTGGCTAAGGCTGTTTTTACTTTATATATATAAAAAAATAATAATAATCTGTTTTCCGTTTTATTTGAACAATGTTTTCATCTTTACTAATCACCCTCTCCCTTGGATTTTGTACACAAACACCGGCTCCAAACACCAGCCTATAAGAAAGTTTTCCTCTGCGTGGTGTGTGAACTAGTTACTACTTTAGTAACCTAGAATTCATTCACTGAAGGCAGAGACTCATCGTCTGCTGGAGCTAACGCGCTCGCTGCGTGTCTCAACAGTTACGCCGCACTGCCTCGTCGGTAGAAAGTATTTAGGTAGCCTATTCTCTGAGGATCTGCGTATTCATCGTGTGCAGTCCAAAATGTGTAACAGCCAAATCTGTTATCACTGCCTAATGCTTTTCACAGCAAAGATGATATCAGCGCCTAATGCCTTACAGAGAACTAGAAGGAACAGAATGCCAGTTCTGTGGTCTTTCATCTCCAAGCCAAAGCAATAGAATTTATTGAGATAAAAAAGGAGGAACTGAAGATCTTAGACAGACAGACAAGGGATTTCTCCAGGATTTTCTTTCTGAGCACACGTCTACCGCACTGGCCACTGTCCATTTCATTAATACTTTGTCGTATTCATGCTCTTTTCTTGTGAAACGTGTAAGGTGCTTTGTGACAGGCTGTAAAAGCAAAGACAAAAGCCTGAGAAGCAGTCACAAGATGTCAGAATGAATACTGACGTGCACTGAGCTGCTTCTACACTTGCAAAAGACTTGCAGCCTACACCAGTGGGAGGCATCCATACAACGGCGTAAGGTGATTGTCTTGTGTTCCGTTGTAGCTCGGTGGAGTGCTAACTGGCAGTCGCCGCAGTTGGAATCCGACAGTACAGAAGTAAGAGCTCTCTCTTCCCTTCCCTGTCGCTCAGCCTATTGCACGGAGGAACCGCTAATCCAAGATCCTCTTTACTTTTTCTGTGGGATTTCATGAACATTCCAGGACAATGGATGGGGCTGCTAATCTCGGTGGTACAGCTAAATCCGAGACAATGGCAAATAATACCAGTCTGCTAAATTCCATTGCGTCGAAGCGGGCCTAAACCCATCACTTGTGCACTGGAATTACAAGGGAAATGTACATTATGTCAACAGGATCTGGTGCGACTGTCTTCACCCAGAACAATGCGAAGCTTAAACCACCTCAATGTTGCCTGGCTGGCAACACATTTTAAATGAAACTGAGCTAATGAGAAAAGACACGCCTACTGCGAAAAACAATGGCAGTGCTTAGAAAGCAGCGACTTCTGCGAGGGTTCGTTTCTAGTCCCAGTCTTTGTCCCGTGTTCGCGCTGCTTCCAGTGTTAAGAGGACGATGTAGCAGCTTGTTTTTTGTCTGGGTGGTTTATGATTTCACTGTCTGAGCTTCTCTTCCAGATAATGTACCTAAAAAACTGGAGTCCTCAGTGGCACTACTGTTCTACATTTTGCAAATTAGGTGATTTGGTTTGATGGTTTTATCATTTTTATCAATACACCACCATCTGCAACTGCAGAATTTGTAACTATTTCTTATTTATTCTCTGTATATAGTTATTTATGGTAATGGCATTACTGTTTTTATGCTATTACAAGTTTGCTGTTTTTATTGTATTGCTTATATCTCTCTTATATCTACACTTTAATATATCTGTCTTCTACTTGAGACAGAAGCCTCTTACAAATCCAATGTAAATGAGAAACAAAAGTTAATCCTGTGAATGGAATTGCACCGAAATGTTACTTCAATTCAAATATATATATATCTGTAACATATTAATACACATCTCTAAAGAACTATCAGGACATATCAATTATAGTCAAATTATATATTTTTAAAATAACTTTGCAATAATTATAAATTAACATAATGTAAAAGGAGTAAATGTACTAATTTAAAGTTATACAATTTCCGTCTTTGCTATTTTGATTACAGCCAACATACCAGCTGCTTTATCAAGATACAGTAATACAGTAATAAGGGAATACATACCAGGTATGTCTATGAAGGTGTCGTCCTCATCCAACAGTGCGGCCATTGTGTGATACAGTCTGTTTTCATCTGCATTTAATAATGGTACAACATAAACAATTATAAAATAACTACAATCGCACTGGTGCGAGCAAATCACATGTATTTGTGTGTGTGTGTCGAATTGACATCCTGCTTATCATACAAGTCAATCTAGACCACATCTAGAGATATTAGCCGTGGCTCGAGAGGGGTGAAAATCAAGTGTATGCAGAGGAGTAATGAAATAGGAGCATTACCATGCCTGTTAGCCAGCCTGTCATCATGTGATGAGATTTGGATTGGCGAATCCTTTGATATTACACGGCAATGATATCCAAAAGATACAGGTGAAATGGCTTCTCCATTAATAGCCATGTTTCATTATAACATGCATATTACTTGGCTCCCAAGAGCTCGCTTTTAATAGGCCTACTTTAGGAGGGGGGCTGCAAACTATTGATATGGCTCTACGTGTGTCACTTGATGGGGGGGCTGTGGGGAGGGAGAGAAAGCGCCACGCTGAAATGAAAACTGACCAAAGATACGTGACCTTCGCCAATGACACCAAGTTGGGTACCCAATCTAGCGATGCCATCATTCGGTGTATTTACATAGACCGTCCTGTCGTCTCAAATGGCAGTCTGCTGCCGGTGATCTCTCTCACCTCACTTTAATGAACCGAGGAGAACTATTATCACTCAGAATGGCATACTTAATTCCAGCTCATCTTCAGCGCTGGCCCCAGCCATCCTGCAATGTCTCGTGTCCGCCTGCGCAGCCGACGATGGGTCAAAGTAATTTTGGGCATGTTCATCTCCTGTGTAAAGTGTGAGAGGGGAGAGAATGAGAGGAAGGGGTGTGTGAGGGGGATGGGGATTGGTGTTGTGATGAAGGGAAGAGGGGAGTTGTACAGGTTCAGGTTAGTGGTTATTAGAAGCACATGAAGTGAAATGTTAATTTTGAAACCCACACTGTCGAAGGGCAGGGGCAGCGGCTGCTACCAGATAAGACAGGAGCACACAGGCAGGGAGGGAGAGGGAACTGGGAGAGAGACTGCCGGCTTTCTCCGTGCACCTCTCCATGGCCCGCGGTGCTCTGGGGCCTAATTAGCATGCTGCAAAAGGTCACGGCAGGCAATCTCTTAAATACGACCGCCATATGTTTGCCATGTTCAAAAGGAACTAATGAGAAAGTCTACAAGCTCAAAAGTACCTGGAATTTCAAAGACAATACCTTCTAAATACTCCAAGGTCAGTGGCCTAGAGGACCGGGGAAGTTTGGAGGTGCAGATCCAAAGGAAAATAACCCGAGCCCATGTCTCATTGACTTCTTATTAGCAATCACTGACCTATGGGTATCAAGCTGCTCCACAGAGTTTATGGGAATCCGAATGGCTGCGGGGCCACCAAGCAGCTTTCTTAACCCCAAATCATTCTCATTACAGACCTTGAATATTTCACAGAAATCTAAATTGCTTTACTTGTATTTCTCAGGTTGTGGGGCAAAAATATGCATGGTGTATTAAATCATATTACATATTCCGCACGAGGATTGCTTTTACAGAAGGCTGAGGGTGTTGGTACTTGGACACATCAAAAATCTCTGTGTGTTTGCATCAGAGCACCACTGGCCCGCTAGGCCGCAGCCCAAAGAAAGCGCACTCAGATTTCTTTGTGCTCCCACGAAATTGAGTTTTGTTTCTCTGTCCTTACTCGCAGTTGAACAGTCCCACTGAAATACTTATTAAACAAGGAGCAGCCTTATGACTCCTCAGTGGCATCATAAATTGACTGAAATTCACGTGCTAAATCCCTTCTACATCGTTAACAGGGAGTTTGAACAATTTCCAAGCAAATAGCTCAGAGGTTATGAAACCCTTTCTTCAAACACAAATTTGCATAATGGAACGCGCTTTCCTGGATCGCCTTTTGAATCATATCTGTGATTTAGTTCAATAGTCTGGCTGTCCCCCAGTTCATCTCTCTAATGAAAATATCCATTGTCTCTTCCTACACGTGTAATATCAATAACTGGGCACTTCTTGCCAGCCGGAGTTACAGTTAGCAGAGAATGAGAGATGACTTTGTTAAAGGCCAAACCGAAGTGTCAAATACGAGGAACCATCTTTGTGATCTTCCAATAAAGGCGCTGAACTATGGTGCACATTCGCACGACCCAATAAAAGACTTGATTGTTTTGTGCTCCGAATTTGGTTAGATTGGATTTATTGTTTGTTTATGCAAATATTATACTCAGTGCAATAACCAATAACGAATGAAGTTAAAATATTTAAAACAAATAGTGAGAGAGAAATAATGCCCAGTGTATCTTACATGTGCTGCCGCAACTGGACATTACACAGCACTGTTAAGAGCAAATAAGTAATAGATATGAACTGTATACATACGTTTAGGTTGTAAAATGTAAAAAGTAATACAAATTCATTTGAAATGCTTTAAAAACATTTAAATTGTTGATGTCTGCCGGGTGACGGGGATGATTAGACCCCAGCTTGTGTCTGGTTGGTTATGTACATATCTGACTCAATGACTCTTTTCAAGGAACATTGTCTTCTATGCTGCACTGGTGAGACAGTAGGTGGCTCTCCTTTTCCTTTCACCCTCGATGTCCCTGTCTGATGCCAATGCCCTGCATCTAACCTCCAATGGGAGACACCTAACTGCACCTCCGGCCGGCTGACAGTTGTCAATCAGTGTTGTCTACTTTTTCGAGTGGATCCTTTTAGTTCCAGCATGACATAATGACAACATCTTGTCACAGGGTGGTAGCTACAATATGGCTGGTGAACTTCAGCTGCTGTTTGGGGTCCATCAACAGCTGCTAACCCTGGTTGAGGTCAAGATGTCTGCAGATTTTCTTTCTGTGCATGTTTTGACTGCTCCCCAGCAAGTGATACCCATCCAACTCCTGCGCTGATGACTTCAGCGATGGTCTCCAGCTCCTGATCGCCCCCCTCCTCCCTGGATTTGGAAGAAGAATCCTGATACACACTGTCTTTCAACTTCTCTGGGAGGCAAAACATGTCCATGGATTTCAACCATCTATCTAATTAGATGCAGGTTCACTGGATGGATGATATGTCCTTCCTCCTGCCTGGACTGTTCAACTGCCATTGTTGACAATGTCTGTTATTGTATCTTGGGCCATTTGATCTATCTCCTCTTCGCTTGAGTTTGCTACTCTTGGAGGTTCTGGGCACTATGAGGTGACTCCAGTCCTGGATCCACTTGTCTCACCAGACTGAACATCGGCTCCTAGCAGCCATTTAATATTTGTTTGGTGGATCTTCAAGCAACATCATAATGGCAAATTTTGCCACATGAGCAATTTTGGCTCATGCTTGATTTTAGGCCATTCTGTCTATTGATGTGGTGATTCCAATAAATTACAGAACCACATACATTATCCATTTGTCTATTTCTTCAATTATTCTCAGTTATAGTTAAGAACTCACTCATGCTGGTTTAATTGTTTTAATTCATGTTCATCCGCTGATTCAATACACCAAGTATGATCAGACCTTTTGTGCATGAAACATAATGTAAATAATTGCTAATAATGACTTGCCATGTACAGCAAAAACAAAATATAGCACATTAAATCAAGAATCTAACGTGACTCATCCCTGAGAAAACTGGCACGCTTGCAGCCTTGAACGCATCCTAATTTACCATCCAATTCCTCAAGAGTTCTCCCTGACATACTGAATTATAAGGCGGCATATTCGTATGCCTGATTGGCCTTAAGCCGTGTTTCGGGGGCGTTCTGAGTACACCACAGACAGTGGATCGGCGTGGTAGCGGAGTAGCATATGTAAATGCACTCTCCTATGACTCTAGCCCACCACAAGGCATGTAGCCGAGAGTGGGAGTTAAGGCTGATTGTGTCGAGGGTACTTCTAGATAGAGATAGAACACCCACTACTGGTGCGTTCTCCGGCAGAGGAAGAACTTATACGAGGGTTGCTTGTTAGGACACGCTAGCTTTGGAATGCAGGGACCAAGAGCCCTCTCGAATGCGGAGAGAGAGAGAGAGAGAGAGAGGAGAGTGAGTGAAAGAGAAAGGTTAGATCAGGAACACATCTACTGTCAACAAATTTGAGGCTAATGAAGAATGAAGCTTCACCTCTTTCTTTGGCAGGGGCTTGCAGCTCCATTTTTTTTGGGTGAGCTGCAAGGGTGCTATCCGGCCTGTCACCTCGAATTTCTCTTCCCACCCAAACCAGAGGAACAGAAGGCTCGGCACTTCCTCCTCCATTAAAAGCTGGATTTTCGATGCCTACCACTGCGTCCCTCTCTTCTTCCCCTGATCACATAAGTAGGAACATATTAAAAAAAACATAGTGACATAAGAGGCCAATACAATAGCTAGTCAAATTGACTCATTCAAAAATGCATTTTTAATAGCGGCAATATTTTTCTGTTGGAGATTTCTGTTTTAAAATGTTCAAGTTCATCCCACTCAAAATTACACTAAAACACATTTAGGTTAAAATTAAATCAGAATCTTGCAGGAGGAGGAGAAAAAAGAGAAGAAGAAGAAATGATTAAAATAATTACAAATTGCGCCCTGACAAGCAAGAGCAAAATTTAGCCCAAAGCCATTTGTCTGTAATTAGTTAATTAATCCTTACACAAATTATGAGCAATAACTCATCAAGCAGGACTCACCCATCAGAAATTCAGCCGACTTGGATTTCTTCTGCTTAGGTTGCTTCAGAGCCTTCTGCTTTAACTTCTGGAGGGAAATTGTTAAATGAATAAATTAGCTGCAGAGTGAAGATCATCATTTATGATCCGCAACTAACACAGTATTTTAAATATGGGATGACACTGAAATGTCATTTAATTTACATCGCCGCTAAAGGGGTCAAGCACTAATTGAACAACAGGAGTGGAAAAAAATGTAATCATAAATAGATAAGAAAAGTTGACACGAATGTGTAATGAAGGTCACATTAAAATACTTCCTCCTTGTTTCTGAACTGAATGGGCACCAACACTCTCTCCTGGAAAATAATGCATTATTGCACAGGCGGCATGAGTCGGCATAGACTTGTACGTGTAAATAAATATGGAAATCCAGACACAGTTCTCATTATTTTCACTCACGTGACCTCAAACCAAAGTCAAAGACCCAAAGGAGGAGAGAGAAAAATAGGCTCAATTGTACATATATACCACCACACCACTGTATATGAGGCTGTATAGTGTTGTAGGTGGTCTGCACCAGAAAGAAAATACAAAAGTGATATATGAAAGCAAGTGTGGGTTTCTTTGAAATCAACTGCATGCGGAACAAACTGCGCAGTCCCACATTTCTCTCATTTCTGCGGACAAGCACAACAATAAGAAAGCTGAGGAGAAAGGCATAAGTAGTTGTTTTCGTTATGGATATGTTTACATAAGAATGCGCCATATAAAAGGGCTCCATTGCTCAAAGCGTATGGAGCTTTTTAAGCATCATTTTATGCAGATTTCAATGATGAACTGTGCTCATGCCCATGAACAGCATGTATTTGTATACAATATTTAATTTCAAAGACAAAATCAAGGGACAGAGAGGTTGGGGGGGCTTATTTCAACTCTAAATGACAGAGCAATTAAAATGGAGGGGGACTACTTCCAGACCAATCTGGTAAGAGGAGTTTTTGTAAATCTGTTTTTACATTCAACAAGCCCTACAGCAAGACATTCATTTATACCACTGAGATTAATGCTTATCTAATTGTAACTTATTTAAAAACCATTTTCTTTTCGACTGGGTACCAATCAGTTCTTTTTCTGAATTTCCCATAGGACGGCGTATGAGACTGGCAAATGCTGCATCACTGGTGACTGTGGCTGTGTGCTGTGTTTTTCTTGCATACTCATTTTTGTCACACGCGTCACACACCTTTCTGCAGGTTACATATTGTTTGTGCGCGTTACAGCTGCACAAATTGGGAATCTCCCTGACACAATTACAGGAAAATTAATCAGGTCATTTCGCTCAATAAAAATAATTGCAAACAATCACCATTAGTTTTGTGTTGTAGCAGGACACTTAACACAAAATTGTGTTGTAAACTAAAGCAGTCATTTAAATTAGCTTCATGATATTTACATCCATTATATGGTATTGAATTTTTGATTGTTATTGGATCCTTAAAGTCATTTCTGAAACCCTATTTGGAATAATGTCCCTCGACAGTAAATCCTATTTTTTTTACTTGACACTTTACTTGAAAATTGTTCCTCAGTCGTTTAACAACAGACACCACGAAAGTTATTGTCGGGGTTGATAGTTTGTTTGCTAATGTAATTAATCATCAAATTAGAACGATGGAAAATAACACTCCTTTATTTGCTGTTTGCCTTCAGGGCTAAAGACTTTTTCAAAAGACCAATGAAGAAATTCCATTAAGTTTTATCTGAGGCTAAACAAATTTATTTTGTTTATCACCCACATTGCTGCATCGAATAATCCAGAATATCATCTTCTTCATATATAACTGCCTTTAATGCACACACATAATACAGACACTATCATATAATCATATAATAACAACTATCATAACATTTTAAGACTATTACTTGAAATATTTCTTTTCTTAGAAATACTCTAAAGCATTTCTTTTTATGTTTTTCCCCCCCTGTTGTCTAACAGTGGCGATTTCTGGCGCTATGCAAAGTGCATTAGCTCCATGTCCTGTAAATGTCAATAACCCCTCTGATTACTGTGAATGTATTATCGCCCGTAAGTTCCGTGGAAAAAAATACACTTAGTAAACACACCAGCGAAAGTACACAGAAGGAGTACAGTACATACTCCCCGGGCCTAATGCTTTAGGTCATTGTCACAAAAAATCTAATCCACACACGGCCCCATGTAAGCGTCTCTGTCTGGAGAAAGCTAAGAAAAATGCCTGGTGCTCATCTCGCTCCCTGGGCCCCACTGACATTGACAGCATGCTCTTTGTAATAAAAGGACTGTTGTTTAATGTGCCATAACTGGATGGAACAGCAGATGTTGCATTTCTGAAACGATAAACAACAATTCAATCCCGGGGGGAAAAGGTATCATAGAGGTTTTTCTGAAATAAAGTGGATCTTCTGATGTAGAAATTGCAATTTAATACCTAAGAAGTATGATATGGCAGAAATGTAAATGGACTCGGTGCAGGATTATATTCCTTACGCCCTGCCTGTCCCACTGCACGTGCATCCATTAAACACATGGTGCTGCGTCGAAGTCACATGCATAAAAATTTGGGTTCAGTATAACACACATATAAAAGTAACACAATGCAATAGCCTCTGTTTATTCTCCTGTCATCTCTCAGTGTAAACCTCCCCACCGCTTTTCTTCATTCCACCGTGTAGCAACAATATGCCTACTTTGCAGCGAACATGAGAAAAAAAAAAGAAAAATCATTTATAGCTGGTGACAAAAAAAAAAATCCATGACATTTTTTTTGACTGTTGTCAAAAAGAATTGAACACAACAGACCCTTGTTCACTTCTTGCTGCATTCACAGGCATCGCTAGAAGGGCTTGGGGAAGACCGCTCGCTGCTAGGGGCTGGTGGGCACAGACAAGCTAGAAAGTGAATTTTGCATACTGTACGGATCATCGCCCAGTTCAGCCCAGTCACATTGAATCTGCCATCAACCAATTGTGCTTCATGAAACCGTCAACCCTCATTTACGTCTGCCTGTTTTCCTTCCCCGCGCTGCTGTAAACAAGGCCCCGGCTTTGAGCTGTCGTCCTCTGTCCCTGTGCGCGCTGCTTGCCGGGGGAGTGCAGACAGCCGCGTCTTCACAGAGCTACTCGGAGCGACCATTTCCCGGAAAGGATTCAAGGGCAAGAGTGCTTCTAGAAACGACAAGGGTCTTAAGAGCTTTACACAGAGACAACTGCATATGCCTTGTGTCTTACTTAAAAAATCACCACATCATTTTATTCTCTTACACCGTGACTTTGGTCCTAATCATGGCAATGAATGAATGAATGAATGATTGTACATGTATTGATAGTGGAATTAAATGATTTCTTAATATAAATATGTTGTATGTGTAAATTTACAGTGTATCTTCATGGGGTGTGATGATATAATGTCAGACAAGATAAAGATTAACAAAGAAGTAAACCTATATTTTGTTTTCTTATAAAATATTTTTGTGTCATTTTTATCATGCAACATAATTAAGAATGGCCATCTCGATAAAATGTCACATGAACGTCTACAAAGAATCTTTATGTAGAAAAAATGAAAGATAAGGTTTCAAAGGCATCAAAATGCGAATTTGTGGAGCAGCGTTATATATGCACAGTAATTCTGACCCACCAAACGGTTTCTTATTAAACAACAACGGCGTCAGTTGGTGTAGACAGAAAACATAATTAGTATTCAAGCTTAATTAATCTACGCTGGCCCCCTTTAAGTGAATTACTCAATTATTTATGCATGTGTGCTCCTTTGATGCTAACAGATTATGTATGTTACTGGGGAAAAAAACCTTGAAAAATGACTTTGAAAACTTTCCGCCATAAATTGTCACTAAAGGCTCCTGCACCGACTCAGAAATGTCTGTGTAGACCATAAATTGCTGAATAATTATGAAGTGAAAGAAAACTTCCTGGACTAAACTGCCGAACTTTAACAAATTGCCATTATTGCCAAACCACCATGCCAAATATTTTCGGGCCTGTCAAGTAAACCATTGCAATCCACCCTCCAAACTTCCAGTGCACAAATAAATCCGCCAAATATGTACTCTCTGTGTGCCCTAATGCGAGGAATGGAAATCCAACACAGGTCGGATCAAGGTCTTTCCTGGGATCATGGGAACTCTTTGGGATTTTCAAGAGCCTTTTTGTTTTTACCCTTGAGAACCAAGCTCTGGCCTCTGCACCCCTCAATCCCCCATTGAGAACCCAGAGGCAGCGCTGAGGAATGCTAAATGTCAATGGTCAGACTGCACCAGCACCTTCAGAGGGAGAGAGATGGAGGTGTAGCCTGCGTGGCCTGGTCTCTTTGTGTTCCACTCTACGCTGCTTAGAGGGGCCAAGAGTGAAATTGTACTCACAGTGCCAAAGGTGTCCATGTCCATAAACTGCAAAAGATCATCGCCGGGCGATCAACGGCAAGGACTGAAGATCATAGTGCAGGAAAATATGATGAGAAATCTGTGCAAACAAGAACAATGTAAAACCTTTCAAGAATCAGAACTGCACATGCAGGCAATATGTATATACATTTCTAGTGCAGTTTTAATATGCCTACAAATTGAAATTTTATGTTTGAGTTATTCAAGCTCAAATTTGCAGAAGAGGTCCTCAGCCTCATTCCCTCATTCCGAGCAGTGCTACACTATCCCTCCCCTGCTTGTGTGTTTAAAAGGGTTATCTCTGCAATGCATCTCGGAGAATAAAGGACAATAAACACTGTTTATTATCACTGACAAATTATTTGCCCTGATTATTCAAATAGCTTATTCATTTATATCTGATACAATAGCGTTTGGGTTTTTATCATCTTTTCCTATGGTAATTCACATGGCTTGCACAAGTTTCTGCTGAAATAGCAAAACAAACCCCAGGCAAAATGTGAAAGATTATCCCATACCATGCGAGCTAGGATGAAATGCTATACTTTTTCACACTGAACACTGCTCCACTGGGTGTGATTGAAAAACATGTAAAGCCATTGAATCTGTGGTTTGTCTATGTGAGGGAAAATGAGTGTTGTAACAAGTGGGCCAATGTTTTTGTAATTGTTTCAAATTACACCCGGTGTAATAACTCAGTGAAAGTAGAGCCGGTGTGCGGTCCGTGCACATTAACTAGGCAAAGACCACAGGATATCCATGCACCTTATCGTGGCCCACGAAAAAACAAACAAAAAAAACAACTTGATTGTGTAAGTGAGGGGAATAAAACTCTTGGGCTGTGGCTCCAGCTGTGTCTATTTGTGTCCAATGGCACTTATCAGCAACTACACAACGGAAGGACAATATGTTCAGATAAAGACGTGCTCTGCTGCATTTCCTCTACATTTGTATTTTATTGATTTAAAGACACCCCAACATTGCTGTTTTTAATTTAAGAGCTGTTTGTGAGAATTACTGAAATGGGTGTGTGTATGTGTGCGTGTCTGTATAAATGTTTTATACAGGCAGTAAAAATTGTGATGTTGTGAGAAAAATACATCCATTAGTTGTTAAAACTGCAAGCCTCCTGCCAAATACTGGCTCCCTAACCAATGGGAGTGCCAGCCCTGTTGTTAACCACATAAATTACTGATTCACTTTTCCACTTTGGGTTCAAGCTCTCTGTCAGAAGCCATATGTGAATATATTACAGTATGTGCATGAAAACCCCTGAAGTACTACCAGTGTAAAGCACTCGCTGGAGTGAGCAAATGTCCAAAAAGCTAGGTTTGACTTCACTGCTATATCAAATTATCTCATCTGCTTACTAAACAATACATTCCTTTGAACACACACTGCCAACACCTGCCAGCAAATGATCCATATACAGAGGTTTTAAATCCATGCGCCACAACTGTTTCCCTGTTTAATCACAACAACACAGGGGTAAATCCAGGGGTGGGGCCAGGGGGACGCTGGCCCCTTGTTTAGATAAATCCCAGATCCGCCACAGTAGTAAAATGTCTGGAATTACCAAATTGTGGGAGGAGTTAAACAGCAAAGAGGTAACACTGCTAATATATAATTAATATGTAACATCTTTCTCCTGGCCTTCTCTCAGACCCCAGATCCTACTAATATTTTTTGATTGTTGAAATGCATTTTATATAGTTGAATAATTTGAATGATGAATAAGGAGGTTGTGTGTTATTATCCTAAAATACAATGACTAAAGTTACAAACATACGGCAATGAACCACACACTGGCCTACATCACACAATAATACTTAAAGGAAGTATGGACTTTGACATCTGCTATGGCACGGTACTACATCCGAAGTAGGACCTGTTTTTACCCTAACTCCCTCTCGTGCCCTGAGAAT
The DNA here is from genome assembly GCF_949316205.1 of Platichthys flesus. Lineage (NCBI taxonomy): Eukaryota > Metazoa > Chordata > Actinopteri > Pleuronectiformes > Pleuronectidae > Platichthys > Platichthys flesus. The sequence continues at coordinate 9,081,278 of NC_084965.1, forward strand.
GACCATCTCTGTTGTCATCTACTCACCTAAACTCAATCAACTCCTAATCCTCCACGACAGTGCGGCCTGTGTTGCACTAGAAAGGGGCGCCTCCACTTTTCAATGGCATGCGACCTGAAATCTTCGTTTGACATTCTGTTTCCCCCCCTGAACACAGATAAGGGATGTAATTCAATAGTCACAGAGGGACTGCGCACCGCGCAGCAAAGAATATTGTATTTGCTTGTGGACAGAGGTCTTTTTCTTAGTGTTTGACAACAGCCATGTCTCCCTCAAGACATAGAGTTAGCACAGCTAACAGTCGGGGTAGAAAAAGGGCAGTTTTTCTTCATCGCTGGGCAATGGAAACATTTTACATGCACATTTACCCTAAATCTACTCTTTGCACTTTAAACTCTACTCACAGCAGCGTATACATCTGCAGCAGCACATTGTTTTCTCGTATATTTGAGTGAATTCATGCAAGTTTCGGCTACATGTGTTTCGTAAAAAAAACTGCCCCGTCTCGGTTACATTTCAATCGGGTAATACCTTTGTTAGTACTTTTTCAACTAAAATATGTTATTTGATCTCACTGGATTATTCAGCAAATCTAATGCAAATAACTGCCACATTATGGGAGTAAAGGTATTGTTATTGTTTAGGATTAAGAGGTATGTTACCTTGTGCAGCCCGAATTCCTCCTCTCTGTGGTTAGCTACACCGCAGTCGTCAAGGCGATGATGACGCAGGCCCTGAAAACACACACACACACACACACACACACACACAAACACACACACACACACACACACACACACACACACACACACACACACACACATTTTCTCAGGTAACCTACTCATGTTCACTTTCACTCACTGAAACAATAGGTTCAACAGAGAGTCTGGATTAAATTCTATTGGATGTATCCAATTAAATCTCACTAGAGATAGTTTACACTAATTGTTGCATGTGCTGTGCATTATTAATTACGTTAAACTACACATGAATTGAAGCAGGAACTGTGTGTTATTTAAGACCATAACATCTGAATCATTCCAAGGCCAAAGCGTCCCATGGGTGTCAGGCTGTATTATAATCTCACATTTTGGTGTAAACTGAGTTGTATCAAGGGAAGGATTCAATTGTAGGACCTTATTGACCATATGGCCTGACTGTTTGTGTTTTAAATGATGTTTCATTATTAATATTGAGTGTGGCATACAGTCTAGAACAGAGATATAAGTGGTAAAACAGGCTGCTTTGTCAATTTTCAGTGCCAATAACAATAAAACTCCCTCAAACAAAAAGCAAGGAGCACATTATGCTTTGTAAACATCCATTATGTAGCATATGACAATTCCTACAAAGTTCCCCCCATGCATTATTTAGAGGGGACTCCAGACGAACGTGTTTCTAAGCCAAAGACAACCCAGAGAGCTTTTACGGCTGCTGTGAAGAATAGGTACACAGCGCCCTACGGACACGTTTGCTCACGTTTTGGAATAAGGCATATTAGCACTAATGTCCCCCTCAGAACAGATCATGAACTACAGCTAATGATTCCCTCGGAACCAACAGTCACACTGTGCTTTACTTATGACCACGAAGCCATCAGGCCATTGGTGGCCTTTTCAACTGAGGAAGAGAGATTGCTCATACGTATCCGCAATGAATAGTCCTCATTTGTTTTGTCAATACGCAGCGGTGAATGTTGTGTTTTATCTAAAGTATATCTTGGCTGCTAGTGGACTCTCCTCTGTTCAGCCATGCTGCAATCTCTCCATGATTATCCCGCAATAGTGCAAACAATCAGAAGTTAACTATGCACAATAACACATCGTTATTGCTCATTTTAATCAATGCAGCTCATGCAAACAGGATTTCTGCCGCACCTCCGTTAGAAACCACTGGGATCCTTTTTGCTCATTAGGCTGGTTAAATTTGATCCAAATAAGATGCCCACCGATGTGGACCTCCTATTTCTTGTCTAAGCTGTCGTTGATCATTTATGCGATTAAATTTAGACCTAAATCTCCATCTTATCCAATTAATTCTCTGTGCAGGCATGAGAGTGGCTAATGATGTTATCTTACCTAATTAACCTGTATAGGGATTCAACTCCAGGACAGGGGATTGTTCATCCCTCATCCGAGCGTTCATTATTATCATTACAATCATTATCATAAAGGGGGCTAACTTATGATGTTGGCCATTCCACCACCATTAATCTAGATTGAGTCCTCTTTTTTTTCTTCTTTTAGGGGAGGGGAATCCTTGGGGTCATTTTTAATTATCACTAAAAGGATGGGAATCCTAGCAAAGCCCAATAAGTTCAGTTGTGGTCACAGCAATCAGCGGAATCCCATGAGAGCACATTACACGGATGTGATTTGACTGCTTATGACTGAGGGGACATTTCAGATTGTGCCGCATTCGAGGGGCCTCTGCGTTCAGTGGCTGCTGTGAAACTATTCTCTCAGTGTTCTGTCAGCTTCCCCTTGAGTGATGGCTTCAACCTATTAACACAGCAGACTTGCAGCAGATCAATAGCCCTCATTGGGCCATGTGTCATTAGTTAATCGGATATTGATGAGGGTATTGACACGCACCTAATTAATCTCAGGCCCAGTGCCGGCTTTCATATGTATCCTTAATTATGCACTTCATCTTAGTTCCTACACATCAGCAGGCTGCCACTTCCTGTTTGACAGTGAGTAAAAGTTAGCTGTCTTGTCTCGCTCCTTTTTATCCCCTTTCTTAGCTCTTTGTTTTCCAGCTGCAGCAGCGCGGAAAACATGCATGTTAAGCACCTTAAAGGCTCATTTATGCTCGACCATACTGAGCCTTCTGTCCATACTCTATCCGTATTCGTGCATGTCTTCAGAAAGCTTACGGTTAAGCACGAGACAGGCAATATGGAGCTGTACCACTGGAAATAGTTGGGGGGCAGTGTTGCCAAAAGCTCAAGCTAGACGACCAAAGGAGACAAGGAAACATTTCAACACAGTTGGAACTTTTTTAATACAAAAAGCACAAGTCGGTAAGTTGGATCCCCTATCGTTAACAACGCAGCTTACTTTGCGCTGCCCCCTAGTGGATGCATTACTTAGTAACCGCGCCAACGTAAAGGACGAACGGAAGTGATGTGGGCAGTAATGGTAAAATCGTTTGAAAAAGACGTATCTGTTTTCGTACATAAATGAGCATTTAGTCACCTTATGTTAATGTATCCGTCAATAGCAATCTGCCAATAACGAAAACCAGTAGCATAAACCATTAGATGTCCAGTAGTTAGAAAATCAGGCGCTGACAATCAGATAACATGCTCACATTTTTTATCTAATATCAAAACAGATAACGCTATGTATGTACATGTGTGTATTTCAATGTCAATGCAATTTTGTATAATGTCTGGATATATATTGAAATTCAAATTACCTTTGATGTACACGTTTACAATGTGCCATTGGCCAAAGAGTCTCATTATCCTTGTCTGATGGTAAGTGTATTTTAACAACAAACTGTGTGTTCAAGGGGCCTACATTTAATCTACATACATGTAACCCCATGTCAATACATGAGCTTTAAGATATAAGCTCATCTCTGACTTCTTTGCACCTGCATGTGTGTGTGTGTGTGTGAATGCATGTCTGTGCATGTGTTGAAACACACAGCCTGATCAATATGGCTGTGCATAAACACACTGGTGCACAGATGAGAGAGCACCTGAAGGTGACCCTGACTACTGGCATCACCACAGGGCTCCAATAAGCTGCTCCTCAACCGCTGCTCTGCAAACCACAAATCTCTAACTTTTAGCCTTCTGCTGTTGGTTTGATTATTGTTTATAGATACAGCCGAGAATTAAAGTATGGCCCGCAGGCAGCATAATTATTTACAGCTGAAAACTCATATCATTACCAGCATGCTCCTAATTGCCAGAAGTAATATCAATGTTAGTTGATTAAGTGCATTTTTTTTTTTCCGTCTTCAGTCTCCGTAATGTGCAGAGATTGTTTTCCCTCAGCATATGGGGTGACGGTTTATCTCAATACAGCTGTTCATCTGGCTTGACTTCTGTTTTTCTTTTTTTTTTCGCTGTTAATTCCCAGAGCATCTTCAGAGGGTTGCGATCAATTGCTCCCCTTTTTGTACTTTGCTCACAAGGTCACAGAAAACATATTCATCCTTCACTGCTCAAAAATAATTCATCTCTGTAAAGATTTTCCCTAAATAGATACAGATGTGACTTACGGGAGCAACAGGGCACCTTTTGACTTGAAATGATGTCAGAGCTACAGCGAGAGGCCCCGTTTGCTCTTTAATTCAAAATTATGATTAATTAAAACAAATGATTATTTGGCCTGGACCTCCCTCCCTCCGTTATCAACACGTCAAAATATTTCATTCCGTATTTAAGGCAACAAGAAAGATGAGGTTGTAAATAACGCTGCCTGTGAAGGGAAAATACATAAACCTTGAAGGCTGCTTTATTATTCACATATAGATTACTCAAACAGGAACGGAGCACGGCAGCACGAGAAAGCTCTTTCTTAGATCTGAACTCTGAAATCTCCCATCGCAGAGTTCATGCTTTGTGTTTTTTTATTTCAATTTGAAAAGGGCAAAGGTCAAACTGTTCCGACAGTGAATAGTCATCAGATCTACACAAATATTCTTTGTCTGCGCTTTTTTTTTTTATTTTGGTCACATTGTCATTTACAGAGACTCGGATTCTTTTGTAGTTCTCAAAATCGAGTTAATCCTCTCATATTTTGTCTTTTTTCTCTCATGTGAATATTTTTCCAGACGACGGATATGTGAAGCCTCAACTTTGCTTCAATGATACTTGAGAACAAATGCTTTGCAAGTGAGCTCGCCTTGAATTATACAGCATAAGTGATACAGTACATAGAGGGAAAAGTCATAGGCGACAATTACACTAAATTTTTCAACATTTCCTTTGAACCGGATTCATGTCTGACGTGGCCCCGAAAGCCCGAGTCTATAAGGCGGTTAACAATGGCAGGGATCCATCTCATGCTTCTGGAGTTAAATTGTGCAGAGGAGTGGAATAATTGTTTAAAGGGCAATGCAAATAGTGATTAAAAGTTGGCCTAGGGTCATCATTAGGGCATGATCTCAGAGAAATTGAGAGCAAAAGGGGGGCGTGTCTCAGAAACGTCTTGCTGACCAACATGGGTATCTCGCATGCTACTTACGTCGCTCGGAAAAAGATGGATAATGCGACTTTTGACAGGCGGTGATTCTTCCCCGTTGATGAGCACACTGTGAGTTCACGCACAAAAACACTTGAGGGAATTACACGAGCGCCGGGATGAAACTTTTGCGCCGCGGATAGATTGTTTCCTTTCTTTGTCATTCGTTCGAAGATGCGGTGATGTCATTGCAAGGCGGAGGTCCTAAGCTCTCTTTTAAAGATCAAGAGGCCACAGGCGGTGGTGGCCCCCTTGCAAGAGAAGCATATGACAGGAAATGCAGTCTGAGACGTATCTGAGGGGAGACATACGTTGATGAATCACGATAATGAAGAGGAAGATGTAAAATTGGGTGTAATTGTTGAGGATATTAATAATAAGCAAATCTGGTTTACATGATATTTATAGATAACATAAGCATAAAGCCTCATTATTGATTTAACATAAACCTTAGAAGTTGTTGATAACTTCTCAATTTACATTTCTATACAATTAAGCTTGTGCCATAGAACCACATAGATCCAGAACTATTCTTTCACTCTCTCTCTCTCGTTTCAATCGGACCATTTCTGAATATATTTTAAAGTAATCATTAACCTGCTATTGCTTGCCAAAATAAAGGTGTGTCAGTGCACAGCCACTGGTAAACCAAGTTCACTCCTCTTGTTCCTCTCAAGGTCCAAACTGTCAACGGAGCTGCTAACAATGTGATTTTTGTATCTTTGTGTCAATACATCTCGCCCTTTGCACTTCATGTCACTCTCACTCATTTTCTGGCTACAAAACATTTGACATTGCCAATAGCAAAGCACATGTCTTCACGTCAATTATTGATAAGCTTATTTTGTTTACTTTACTGTAAAACCGTTGGGCATTGCAGCAGGGGTAAATCCTCAGCTACAGTGTAAACAGCTAAAACTCCTGTAAATTCTACTATTGTTTGTTCAACAACATTCAAAGTTTCAGCTTGTGAAGAATAAAGGAAAAACAAACTTGAGTCCTCATGGAACATATTTGTGAGCTCGAACAGTTCCTGTGTTGGTGGCTCATAAGGTTGTGAGCCTGTTTGAATAAAGCACCAGCAACTAGTTTGTCAAACTCCTGCTGCAACAGCAGCTGCTCACCTGAAATGAGTCGACCCTGAGCTCCCAGGTCACTAAGCTAAGCCACGCATCTGTCTGAATATCTGTGAGAGCGTTTGAAATGTAAATGCCTTCAGTGACCAACTGCACTCAGCTTGTCTTCAATGGACATGCATCACTGACCCTTAGGGCATTAGCTAGCTCATTGGACTATTCATAGACTGTGTCCTCTGCCTCCTGCCTTTCAAGTTTTTTAAAGGGTATAATGTTCACTCTGTGAGTTTAACCTGGATCTCTTTTTAACTTTTAATGATCTATTTCCTACAGTTAATGATTCAACACAAAGTTTACTACTGTGTGTGTGCACTGACATATTAATGCCCAGGCGAAGCAAGGACACAGCTAGATGTAAAAGTTCAATGGCGGAGCACTATTTCCTACTGTTTGTCCCACTCTTGAACCCATTGCCCTTTTTTGAATTTTAATTTGTTTCTTGTAATGTAATTTTCAATAAACATTACCACTGAAGACAGGGGCAGTGTATTCGGGGGAAAGGTGCGACTGACTCTCCAAGGCCTCAAGGGAAGAGGCCCCATGAATAGCCTGAAACAAAACCTGTTTATTTGCAGTTTCTTATTTATAAGGAATTTATTACACTTTAAGGCACTACCCAGCCCTTACAAAAGATGACAAATGGTTTAATCTGATCAGCTACGCTTAACGCTAACCTAGCCACATCACTCCTGAGGTTTCACCAGAAAGCTAGATCACCTGTTGTTAAGTCAAATCCAGCTACACCAACAGAAAACGGAGAGGGAAAACAGGCTTTGGTGAAGTTATTTTAAAAGAAAGATGAACTCAACTAAAACAGTTTAAGATGGGTTTAAACTGATATTAGTAGTTGTTAAGATTGAAGGTCGTAAACCAGGAATCTATGTAGGAGGCTAAATGCGTTGTATAAACATCATTGCAACAATGTCATATGACCTATAACATTATGAAACTCAGAACCAGAGTTGTAAGACAAGGTTAGCGTATGAAGTATTGTGCTACACCCCAGTCTATGCCCTGATGAAAACATTAGATACTGTCTCATAGTGTAGATTTGCCTCCAACTGCATATTCTAAGAAAAATTACCTCGTCCTTTTCTGGAACAACATGAAAAGCGTGTTTAGCTAAGTAATTTAATAACAGTTCTGTAGTCATTTATTTATTTAGTTGGATGCTCAGCGTGGTCGGTGTTAAAGGTTAACTCTGATTCATCTTTTGTTACGCAAGCTTTTCTCAAGCAAGCCAGGTAATTCTCAGTAAATCCTGCTGACATGGTATTTTTAATTCACATACACAAAGATCATGACACACAATGTGTCTGTTTAGTGTTATGATACAAACCAAGTGCCTCAAGAACAAGTTTTTGTTTAAGCTGACACCCATAACTCATTCTTGGATGAACTTGAACCTTTTATATTGTAAATCTTGCTAATCCACAGAGTTTGCTGTGAGATGAAGAGCATTAACTGTTGCTCTGTGGAAGTTGTTTAACCAGAGAGGCAAAGTACATAAAAGGCAGGAGTCAGTGGTAGTTTGCCTGTGCTTATTCTTTAATTGCTTATGTCTTAGTCCACATTCCAGCTGCAAATCCATCTATTTATATCTATATCCAAGTATTTTCTTAGTTACAGATTTTATAAATATATATAAAATACATTGTATTGCACAATATTCCACTTTCATTAGTCATGAACGAACTTTTAAAGATTGAGAAACACTAGGGGAATTCAAAGGCAGGTTATCCCAGTGTCTCAGAGCACAAATACTGAACAAAAATGTTAATACCCATAATTAAACACCCCTTATATTGAAAACTATGCAGCTCCTTTGCAGCTTGAGCATTGCAGTGTTCCTTCAGAGTGATGGCTGACGCTCAGTTGAGCACTTTACCCTTTGTGTTTTGTTTTTTCTGTCACATCTACCTCTCTTTTTCTCCACAGGACAAAAAAATTGCAGCCAAAGTGGATGTCGTCGAAGCCGAGGGCGATCGCGGCTCCATTTTCACATGAGCGAGTGTTAGATGTGAGTCTGCGTGGTGCAAGTCTAAGAGCTCAATATCTCCAGCACATGAAGTTATAAAGAAGACAGAAGCAAAGCATCCTCTGTTGAATAAAAGTCATACATCGCTCGCAGGCACCGAAACACGAAAGAAGTTGAGTCGTGAACGTATTATCAAACAAGATTGGAGAGTGGCAAATTGGTAATTAGCCCCTCCGTTGCAAATGAGCATTACAGTCTTGCTTATGACTTTCCTCTCTGGTCCCCAAAGCCTCTTCTATTAATTTAGCTCTGAGCGGCCATCTATAAACAGGCTAAATAAGCTGTTAGCCTAAACGACGAGTGCAAATGAAGGGCTGGCTAAATATGCTGAAGGTAAGAGAGATAGGGAAACATCCAGCGCCCAAATTACAGCAAGTTGACAGGGGTGATGCTGGAATCATACACATTTTCTTTGGGATTCCATGAAATGAAAAATGTATTTTTAATGAAATTTGATTGTTTATGATTCGCTTATCGCTATTTCTGGCTTCGCAGAATAAAGAAAAGTCAGGTCACTAATTAGATAAGACTTTATTTATAACGAAGGGAATTCTTGTGGCAGCTTGCTGCAAAATTTAAGTGAAAATAAAAATGTATAAAGTGTATTATAAGTGAAGATGTAATTGTGTAAAGGGTCAATGCAGAACTAGTGCCTAATAGAAATAACAATAGAAATTAGAATAAAATAATGCAGTAAGTAGTAATCATAGTTGGAGTAAGTCATATGAAATATTGCACATGATATTATTAATGTTACATATTAATACTAATATACATGTGAGTGATTCCTTACATCTATTTTCTATATGTTTGATGAAAATCCCAAGTGTACAACTCAAAAAAGTCTGATATAAATTATAGAAATCAAATATAAATCTCTGTTTATTGGAAAAAATGGCACCTGACTTTTTTTTCAAATTAAACTCCCCTTCACCCATGATTATTATCATCTAGTAACATAAATCCAATGATTGCAATTTAATGAACCAGAAGAATAATGAATGAAATGAAATATCCAACAGCATAAAACATGATTATCACTTAAACAATATTTTGAATTATTAGTTAAGTTATATAAGTTATTAATTCATTTGTATGTGAATATGCCTGATGTGAGAAGCCCGCCGTCGTTTGGCACATATCATGCTCTGTTTCTCAGCTTTAATAGTCCTTTCTCGTGAGGTCAGTTTCCTGCTTCAGAATCCATTCAGCCCTCTGGTTGTCTTGCATAAGAACAAGCTTGGCCCATTACCGCAAAATGAAAAGGAAGCACGGCAGAAAAGCCTCCAAATTAATTTACAGTAGCACACACCTCACAGGTAACTGACTCGAGTTTGATGTAATTACTCCTGAAACCATAAATGGCTGTAATTGAGAAAAAGCCTACAGCATACAAGGATAACAAATGGCGAGATAATGGAGGCAGTGAACGTCTGAGGTGCTCAGATTGATGTGAGCAGTGAGAAATATCGGGCTTCCTGCAATTCTTGCAAATACACCTCACCAACCCTGGTAGCACTGCTGCCCCGTGCTTGCCCTCCTCTCCAGTACGCCACTCATATTCAGATGAGCCAGCCATTAGCTCTAAGTGGTCTTTACTCCTTAATCCTGCCATTTCATGAATGAGTCAATTTTCGGCATTAGACATTAGCCCGTGGCGAGGGTCAAAAGGTCAGCTATGGTAAATATGAGCTGCAAACCTGCAATTAAGGGGATTAATAAGGGCTCGTTCTAAAGCTGTCAAACAAAGCACGTTTTACTGGAATGGGAGATGGGTGCTGGCCATTCAGGATGAGTGACATGTCAGCTTCTAAAATGTTCGGAATGTTTCCCCCGCGACTGAGCTGTGCCCTCCTCTGACCTCAGCTGTGGATGTCAGGTTTTAAAGCCATCTCTCTCCCTCGTTCTGCCGTCCTGCCCACATTGTGTCCTAAATGGCCACTGCATGGTTTTAATGCAATAGACAAAATGGCATTAAGGTTTTTTCCTCTATAACAGAGTGGGGAGAAAGGCCGTTCAGCAAAATAGACTGGAAAGAGAGAGAGAGAGAGAGAGAGATAGAGAGAGAGAGAGAGAGAGAGAGAGAGAGAATGAAAGGGAAAAAAGGGAGAGAGAGCACTCTCGCATCCCTGCCCTTCCACTCCATCAAGTATGCACCGGGGCAGACGGACATATGGGTGACGCTACATTCTTTAAAGAGAGGAAGCATGTTCCTGACGACAACTCCCAACACCCCCCCCCCTGTCCCCGTCCCGGTCCCCTCTCTCTTACCCCGTCACTCACAAATTGCCCAATCCGAATGTCAGGCCTTCTCTTTATCAACCAAGTCCATTGTCTGCCAATTCATGGGCACTGACGAGAAGCCGCCCACAAACTCTGGAGCCACTCGTCTGCGTATTATTGTGTGCACATCTATGTGTTTGTGTGTGTGTGTGTGTGTGTGTGTGTGTTTAGATTCGCTGCCTCGCTGTTATTAGTAGTCAGCTTGGTTAAAATGGGGGCACACAATCAGACACACGGCCAAAAAATCAATACAGCTTTGCCTGTGCCTGACCCACATACAGGGAGGCCAATCGAGGCGGTGACATTATTTTGAAAGCGAGCGTGCATCGGGAGGAGTGTGTGCATGTGCCGACGTGCATGTCAGTGTGCATGTGCGAACGTATGGACAGGCATGTCAGCGATCATGTGCATATGTATATACACGTGTGGGTGTGTGTGTGTGTGTGTCCATTGGAAATGCACATAAACACATTCATTCAAGTGTGTGTGTGTGTGGTGAGCGGTTTTGTTGTACCGCACTCGCGAGGGTTTAACAGCTTTGTGGGAACCAAACTTCTGGCCGCCATGAGTTTAAATGGGCTGTTTGTGGATTAGGACTTTGGTTAAGGGTTATGAGAACAAAAAAGTTTTAGGCAAGGGGTTGAGGTCATGCAGTTGGTTGTGGAGGTTAAGGTTAAGGTAAGGGGCCTGGGAAGGAATTCTGTAAATGACCGGTCCCCATTCTGGTAGGTGTACAAGCGGTGTCTGTGAGTGTGAGAGTGTGCGTGTGAGTTTGTGTGTGTGTGTGTGTGTGTGTCTGAATGTTGGGCCTGAGTGGGTGTTGAGTTCACACAAGCCCTTCCCGCTGCCTGACTTCACTGTCACTGATTGCAAGCGACGCAGAGCTAATAAAAGAGCAAAGCTGACTGTCAGCAGCGATTAGGCTGCCTACAAAGACAAGACAAAGAGAGGGGAGAGCACCGCGGCGTTAGCTAGGGTCATTAAACAACTTGAGTCAAGGAGATTTTCAGACTAACCTGGTTTATTAAAGGGGAGGAGGAGAGCCGCTGCACGGAGCTGCTTGCTGTGAGTTTGCAAACACGTTTAGACTCAAAAGTGTTGATGACTTCAGGTTTGGGAAATTCAATGATAGATTGTCACGATTGATTTTCTCAACGAAGAAGGTCGTCTGTGCACTGCAAAGAGTCACGGGTCGGGATCAGTATTGCAAAGGGAATAATTGTATAGGACTATCTCTAAGAATTAAAAATGTAAATGTGAAGTTTGTTATTATGTTTGCTGAAGGAAATTTGAAATGTGTAATAACTGCAGAGCCTGAAACCTCCAATCAAAACTCTCACCTTTAGGAAGTCATGTTTTTCCTTGAAGAGAGATGAGAGGCGGCTCAAAGTTGGACATGAACCCCTGCAGAATTGATTGGTAGGCCCCTTTTTTACTTCCCTGGCCTCTACTCTGGTCTAAACTTCACATTGTGGTTACTAAAGGCAAGTTTAGAAATAAAATGTGACATAATTAGTTTAATTCACTGTATCCTATCACACTTGTGCACAGTAACATTTGCTTCCCCAAAAGTAGTCAACATACATGTTCCTCAAATGCCATGCAACATCTTTTGAAATCCTCTGTTCAATTCAGAGTCAGTGTGACAACCCATGTGGAATAAACTCACTTCCTGTTGTTTTTCACTCACTCCAGCTTCACTTCCTCACATTTCCCCCCGACTGCACTCACCAGACCTGCACCTCACCCAGTTTGCATGCACCTGCTCACACACTTGTCTCTGTACTTTATGATGAATTGAGCTCAGTGTTGTTGCCTCATTCCTGCTCGTGGGTCTGTTTTCTCGGTCCAGTCGTCACAGTCAGGTGGACCTACTTGATTTCAGCTCATCGGATTCTCATCGGATTCTCACAGTCTGTAACGGCTTCTTTGGAGCTCCTTGTCATTGAGTTGGTCTCGTTCTCTGATCAGTTTTTGTTTTGTTTTTTTACGGGATATGAAGTGCAGTCATTTCCCGACACTAGTACAGATGAGTCAGCGTTCATTCAGATGCATAAGTGAGTGTTTCTGTATAATTACGCTCCTGATCCGTCCTCTTGAAGCACGTTTTACTGTGACAAACCTGAAACGATAAACACAAACACTCGCTTGTTCAAGCACGTGTGCAAAACATTCAAACACGTGAAATCCCAGAGTCAGTTCCAGGACTTCTCCCATTGGCTGGCCGCCCTATTGCAGGTACCTGTAGCTCTCCTGACTGACAGGGGGAATTAGTTAATGGCCTCTCTTCGCCTTTTAGCAATGTTCGCTCTCTGGCTCACTGGCTGGCAGCAAGGTTACCTCCCCGTCTCTGGCTTTTCTTCTTTTTTTTTAACCAGCCTTCACTTTAGCATCATGAGTAATAATATTATCCATAGATATATCAAGCCTGAAAGCAACCCATGTCCTTTTTAAAGCTTAAGTAGGTACAGTTTGTGTGCAAATGTGAACAAGAAGGGAGATAGTGAAGAAGAGACAGGCCTAAGCTGCATTTACCATCTACCTGTCCGAACCTAATGTTTATTTAGTCCAAACTCGACTCAGCCATGTAACCAGTTAAACTAATTTAATGGGTTATTTTTGGTCTGATCCTTGCATCAAGTCAAGGGCAGTGTCTGACGCTTGCAAAAGCCTTACCTTTCTGCCTGGGTTGAGGAAGAAGCAGGAGTAATGGATGGATGGAGGGAGGCAGGCCAGGATGGACTGAAGTAATTGAAGAAAGAGGTGACCTGAAAGCCCAGACAGGAGGCAGTAAAAGCTGCAGTCAGGCCAGCATGCGGGAGGTCTTAGGGCAACTTGTAAGTGACATGTAAACGGATATCGTGCTTTAGAGCTTCTTGTAAACTTTTCCTCAGAAACGACATCACGACCCTGATAAATTTGAAATGTGTTACCGGGGACACAGGTTGACTTATGCATTACTGTGTTCCTTTCATATGCACCCTCTCAAATACACACCTAAAAGCTGCTCATATTAAAGGAAGAACCGGAATAACTCAGATATGGAAATATTCTGTACAATCCAAACGCAGTGTGAGATGATCTGTTATGGATTCTTTTCTTTTTTTTGCCCCTGAGGCAATTTAGCCCAAATAAAACGAGAGGAATGAGCACTCTTAAAGTTTTGATTCTGTCATTTATACATTCACATATAAATCTAAAATGTCTCCTTCACTTTGATTAAAAATGAAGTGGTAACAAAAAAGTCGTGCTTCAGAACATTCTGGAATCCTTTTGTTGCATGTGCAAAAAAGTCAAGGGAGGGTTGATTAATTTTTCAGAAATCGTGCATATCAAGTTGTTTTAGGATCTTTTTCTTTTTCTCCTTTTTCTCACATATGTATTTTTTTTGTCATTGTCTCTATTTCTGTCTATTTAGAGATTTATTTTTGCTTCCGTCGACACATACACATAAGAAGTTAGGAGTCCGCATGCACACACACACACACACTATCACACACACACAAGTTACTGTATCACAGAAACAAAACCCGTATCAAATGCACATGCCTGAGATGCAGGCGCACTCACAAAAATACACTCGCACTCGAATAAAAACAAAAAACTCAGTCATATGCAGGGTGAGTCATACACAGACACACACACACACACACACACACACACACACAAACCCAAAGCTTGTTTTTCCAGCTTGTGTTAGAAATGACTGCCAAGAAGCAGGGGTATCCCACAAGCCCTGTAGCCAAGAGACCAAGGCTGATAACCAGATTGAAACTTGCTGTGTGTGTGTGTGTGTGTGTGTGTGTGTGTGTGTGTAAGTGAAAGGAAGAGGGCTTTTTTTCATTTCTTATTTCATTTTATTTATTTGTTGCTATGTGAATGAAAGTGAGAGTCCCGTGTGGAGCGGTGTTCAGGTGCACACATCTCAACGTGCTCTGATTTGTAAAGCTTGTTTGTTTCCCACATCTGGCCGTGCACTGAATCTATGTATTTGTGCTCAAACGCAGCAAGTGCTCTGCTTGTTTTCATAAGCATGTGGGTTTGGCATTAATATACTGTAGACTCGGCTCGTCTTTCCTCCCTGGATCCCTCCGACTAACTTGCCTTTGAAGGCCCGGTCTTATTGCTCCCCTTTCCCCCTGCAGGTCACCCTCTCTGCAAAGAGGCTGGCGGGCTGCCCCCCCTGAAGCCGGCCTCCCTGGGGGTCTCTTGCAACTGCACCCCAGGAAGTGTTTTGGACCGCTCTGTTACAATTATTCTGTGGCCATCTGTATGTTTTCGCTGCTGCAAATCGATGTGTGCGGAAATGTGGCAGTTGGGTGGATGCGGCTGAATGTGCAATATTTTATGGAGGCTTTCGTCAGCGGCTTTAATGAAATATGGGATATATTACAGATGGCGAGGTGAGAAAGTACGAGCGATCACTCATTGCTATGAATCAGAAATTAGAAACGTTTTCAGGATTTATTTTATTGTGTGAGTACACTGCAACACTGTCTCAGAAACACAACACACACAAAAACACACACAACATAAGTCTGCCATTCCCGCTACAGTAACAGTGCCCCCCAGGCAAAAGACAGACTGTGAGGGCAGAGAAGTTTTTCTACTGTTCACTTCTACTTTGTAAAAGTTATATCTTGCAAAAAGATATAAAACATAAGTAAATGGGAAACTGCCAGATTCACCTTCCGAGATACCAAGTTACTGAGTTTCACACACAGAGGAAGTTAATATAAATAAAGTAAGAATATATATCACAATACAAAACACCGAAAAGTGAGAGAGAAGCAAACAAAACTCAAATCTGAACATTCAGCAAATCATAACACTGTAAGTTTTGGGGAAGATGATTCCACAGAGTTGGAGCTAAAATAGCAAAGGCTCAAAAACTCTTTGTTGAGTAGGGGATGGATTAAAGCCTGAGATTTGAGCATAGGAGTAAATGAAATGTGGAAATAAAGAATAATGAGATCAGAAATGTAACGTGGGTTAGGTCGTTTTGATAGAAAAGAGTAACGTGGGACCCACAGTTCTAGTTAATATTCCTGCACTTTGAACCAACTGTAACTCAGCAGCTTGATTGAGGCACTCTGACAAGAATTACTATAATAAAAACAGGGTAAAAAAAAAGGTGAATTAATATTTTGATTATTATAATAATATAATAATATTGAGACTAGTAGAATAAAAGATACACCTGTAATGTTACAGAGATATGTCTTGAAAGCGGTGCAACAGTTGACCCAGAAGAGGCACAGTCAGTGAGAAGATGAGTGGTGCCAGCACTTAGCCATGGTGAACTCCACGTAGCAGGATAGCTAAGGAGGAAACATGATTGTTGATACACACATAAAAATATACATTTGTCAGATACAATTGAAACTTCAGTGCTCCATCTCAACTTTAATTTTGACCTACCAATGGCGTGAGTTCAGGAAACAGTCAAAGTATCATTCACATTTATCCACAAGCAAAATAATGTTATTGTCACACTTTAAAAAATAGAGTTTAAGAGACTCCGCCCAATTCAGGAGTTGATCTAAGATGATTTATTTGATGGTTTTGGGTAAAGATTTTGGATAAGATTATAATTTTATAATTACTCTGTCACCTCTGGAATTAAAGGGGACAGGTCTAAAGAGTTTGTGGTTGGTGTTTTGGGTTCAAGTCACTCATCACTCGACATGAAATAATGTTCAGCCATGTACTATATCTCAATGTCAGATCAACTAACATTGATGACTAACTTTATTACAGTACATGTATATCTTTCTATGTTTTCCTCATTTTGGGGGGGTCATCACATACAACTCTCACCATTGATTCATATTAAAATGTTACTAAATTGCTTTTTACAATTTTTCAGATTAAGGCAGCAAATAAACTGATGACAGCAACAGTGCAGTGGCCTTTCTATTATGGATAGAACCCTGAGGGACAGAGTGAATGAAACTGCTATGCATTCAACTATCACTTCCTGTCACATTTACTCATATTATGCAGTTACACTATGCGGGTACAATAAAGACACACCTTCAGAATAAGTTCAAAACTCAAAAGTGCCTCTCCTGCTCTTTCACCTCAGTATTTAAACTTTAAAGCTTCCTCTAAAACTCAACTTTAAAGGCCTAATGACCCGTTTTGTGTCTGCAGCTCGGCACTGATGGGAACTTGGTCAATACTGTGAGTGTGTCACAATCCAGAAACACAAGTACTCACATGCCTGCATCTAAATACACATTCACAATATGAGAGCTTGGGAAAACATTATCAACAGCACTTTTTTTATAACTGCTCCACACGCTCAGGAAATCAATACAATTATCTTTTGTTCTTGAGACGTCTTTTCTTTCCCAATAAAAATCGAGATGTATTTTTGTATTCCGAACGCACAGCTACGAAATGTTCAATGACAACACAGCGTCTGGGGAATGAGGTAAGTCTTTGTCCCGGCAAACAAATATGCGCATGCTATTTTCTGCTCCGCCAAGATCAGATATTTGGGGCAAGGTGTTCCCAGTTTCCTCGTGGGTCTCTCCCGGGAGTTTTTGCGTTTTGTGCTTCGTCTTCGGTCTGAGATAAATCAAGAACCTTTTGACTTTCCCTCCAAGGAGAGAGTGGGGGGGAACTGTGAGCTACGCTGAGGAGGATGCGCGATGCCTCCAACGTAGAGAAAAGGGAAGAAGAGGGGAAAACATAAATAAAGCGATTTCATCTCATTATAATACAGTTCGGCTTCCTATTTTTATTTTTTTGCGATGAGGAACCTGCGTGTCACTTTAACTGGGAATGATTTGACACAACAGCCCTCTTCAAAGTGGAATATTGTGGCATGGTTTTGTTATTACCCAATGTGACTTTATTGTGACATTCCATAATGTCTGTTTGCCTGGTGAAATAATCCGCAATTTCAACGCTGCTCTATATCAAGTCAGTTTCAGACTCAAAAGCACATGTTTTTTTATTCACATTATTAACTGTGCGCCTGTCAGGTTGCCAGAAATATTTCCTGCATTGAAGCTGTATTCCCTTGGGGATGGAGCATCAGGGAAGAGCTTCTTTTATCTTATCTATCTTGTCTTTTGTCCAATTTACCTTAAGTGTCCATTAATCTAAGTGACATGTCATTAACTTGGCTGTGTTCACGAAAAAGATTCAACTTCCTTTTCTAAATAAAGTCATCTCTCTCTCCGGCTCCAATTTAATTTACACAAACATTGTGTGAAACAGTCAGTATTTAGGATGTTATCTAACAATAAGCAGTCATTAATACAGGATTCAATATCTGCTGAAAGAAACAGATGTACCCCTAAGCGGAACTTTTCATATGTGTGTCGCCTCCTAAGTGGTTACGTGGCAGTACAATGCATTTTGAAACAGTGTAAAGGACAAAAATCAACAACTATAGAACTGGAGGGTAGTTACTATATTGTAAAAGTGTATTAACTCTCAAAAGTTAATAACTATTCTCCAATGAGTGTGTTCATATAATTCACAATATGTATGGCCTTAACCAAATGCTTCAACCATATTTCAATAAACAACATGAACATGAACCTCCTTGGCAGAGATGATCCTGACTGACATAAATCAAACTGCTTGCTTCCTTTTCGTGAAACAAAATACTGGTGTACTAGTGTGGTTTCCACTGGTGTGGTTTCCAATGGGTGGTGGTGAGTTCAATTTATCCACCTTTATCAGTGCATAATCTGTATGTTTGTGTGTGTGCACGCCTACACTTGTGTGTGGATGTGGTGTGGAGGGTGAGAGGGGAGCAAGGCAAAAAAAAAAAAAAAAAAAAAAAAAGGTGTGGCGTTGTTAACCAGCTTGTTTCCACCTGCCAGAATCCCAGGTGGGTTGTATTGGGCCATACATGTTTGTGCAGCTCCTGACACTGAGGGTTAAATCAATGAAAAAAGACTGACAGTTGACCTCAAATGAAGATGAACAGCGGTGCAATCTTCCCACGGTGGTGGATGTACTTATATATTCTCACAAACACACACACACACACAAAACTTAAGTGAACATGTCTCCACCTTTGATTTTAATGGCTCTCTCTCTCTCTGTAATTCTCACGAGTTATTGTCAATTGACATTGAGTGAGCTGTAATTCATATTTTTCTTTACTATTAAAAACTTGTTTAGTCGAAGCTAGAACTTGAGCAATGCATTGTCACCAGTTGTGTTGCAGAGCTCCAGTACCACACAATATAGACACAGTGAGTCAGCTTTATTTTGATGCTAGAGTCAAAGTAATGTGTTTTTCTCATCTGTGTTGGATATAGCACATTATTAAAATACAATTAAAAAGGTATTTGTGTAGTTAAATTTAAACATTAAGTAACTCTCAATCAAAACAATAGAAAAATACTTAATTCGATGATATTGTGACGCAGCTTAGGATCAATTGAGATGTGGTGTTCAACACGTTTTACGTCCGATTCACTTCAGATGAGGTCATGTATTAAAGTTGTATTCACATTGTGCAGCAAACAGCAATGAATGTTTGTGATTCATTATGTGTGACCAATATAAACAGCGGAAGGAAAGAAATGCTAACTGGCTAGAAGTGTGTTTTCCTTGGCCATGTGTCGTTTATCTCGGAAGTTGGAGCGGAGACGGACAAAGCCACAGGAAATGATTAAAGTAATAATTTAATGAAAGTGGGGCTTCATCTGATTTCGACCTTTGTTGGAAACATATTGGATGATGTAAGTAAACAAGTCAATTAAATGTGTGTAGTTGTTGTTAGACAATTTGATGAAGGCAAATAGTTTGCATTAATTTATTTTTGTGTTCATTTTCTATGAAGACATCGATACAATGCAGACCCACTGATTGCGGATGAAGACACATCTCCCGACAGTGTGAAAGGTAAAAGACTGGCCCTCTATTTTCTCCATTTCATAACAACTTGGAAGAGAGACAGAGAGAGAGAGAGAGAGAGAGAGAGAGAGAGAGCCAAGCCACCCCACCTCCGTCATCTTCATCACAATGTCCTTCACCACATGTTGAGAGAGAGAAATCCTTTAAATTTGCTCAAGTGGAGGTGTACCTTCAACTTAAGGCAGGGCAAAAACAGCATTAAAAAAGCTCAATGTTCCCCTGTAATCCAATCGCATCACACCAGTCCCTAAATCTTTGTCAACAAAATGCAATTGTTTTAATGTGTTTATTGAAACTTGGGCAAGGTTTTATTTAATCACGCCGTGCTCTAACAGCACTGGTGGTAGATGAGAAAAGCACACAATCTTTCATCACACCATCATCATTGGGAAATCCAATTTGTTGCTGTTTGCTCTCGCCCTGGTGCGCGCCACACGTGTGACTGCTACGTGGTGCAGCTTAGAACATGGAGCGAGCACTATCTCAATGTGCTCCATGTTTCTTTTCTCCACTGTTGCATTGAGTGTCATGGCGGGTTCATCTTTCTGGGGATCATCAGAGTAATTCTGTTTGTTGGGAAGGTAGGTTGCTGCTAAAGAAGTGTACGTATATTATATATGTTCTTCTAACCTTCATGAAACCCAAACAGTACAAATTCTTCCACCCAGAAACCGGGATCCTCCCACACATTAAACTAATACTAATGAAATGACTTTCTCTTTATCCCTCCGTTTTCTAGAAAACCAATGTCAGACTTTCACAGGATGAGGAGTTATGATATGAGATATGAGCAAGAAATATTTGAATCTAAGAAATACATACCTACACTGCCACAATAATTAACAAGCTGGATTTATGGCTCACAGCTAGGTCCCGATGCTTTATAGTTCAGTGTGCAAAGCTGAAAATCATGGATGCCTAACAGTGGTGGCTGGTGATCAAATTTATTAAGGGGGAGCAGTGTTGGGGGGTGCGGGGGGGCACTTCAGGGGGGCACTAAAGTCAGACTCAACAAGTACAACACAACACAACGCTTATGGCCTACAAGGTGCTTTGTACAAATAAAATATTATTATTTTATTTTATTATATTTGAGCGATCAGATCCCAATGAATCCTCAATGCATCATGGGTTGAGGCCAGGTATTATCAGGGCCTTAGTGTATTTGTTATTGTGTGTGCATGTGACATGGACAGAGACTGCTCAGCGAAGTGTTGGTGTAAACAATTGATAATGCACAAACAAAAAAATGCAAATCTTCTTATACCTTGGAATTGTGAGTTGTATGTAAAAATCCCTTTCGAGGCTCCAAAACCTTTTGGAGCACGGTTTTAAGCCGCGGTCCCAAAACATCATCACAGGCCCAGTATGAGTCCAAAAGTTAAAACCACTTTGTCTGTGTGTACACATTGAACACAGAGCCACATCCTAGCAATGCATTGATGTTTTACAGTTTTGTAGTGTGTGTCTGTGTGTGTGTGTGTGTGTGAATGAATTGCTTGTAAAACAGTGTAAGGTCAAGTGTGTAAGTTTGCTCTACTGCAAAAATACTGCATGCGCACTCTTATACGTGTTCTAGTGTGTGTGTGTGTGTGTGTGTGTGTGTGTGTGTGTGTGTGTGTGTGTGTGTGTGTGACATTAAGGTGCTTCAGATGTTCTGGAAGCTCAGCCCCTCTGGCTCCAGCCAGCTGGAGTTCTCCAAATTAGCCCAGCACTTCATTATGCAGCTCCTCCGTCTCCTCCACCTCCCTGCTCCTCCTCGCCCCTTCCCCGACATCTATCCTTATCCTAACCTCTCTCCACTGGCCCACTGTCCTCCCTCCTCATCTCTAATTGACAACCCCCCCCCCCCAAAAAAACCCCCACCCCCAGTCTCATTCTTACTTTTCCAGCACCCCGAATTTAATCTGTAACCTCCCCAAGTCACCCCCTGTCCGTGATCTTTCACAAAATTCTTCCTCCTGAGCAAAGTTTAAACTCAAATTTAACTAAAAGCTTGAACATGATAATGACAAGAGTCTACAAAACTTTAAAATGTCCTATCCAGCCACACAATGGTTGCGATTAACCACCTGCTTTCCCCTCTCCTCACCCTTCTCCTTCCTTCTTGTCCTGCCGTCGCCTCATCCCCCCATCCATCCATCGCTCTCCCCCATCCCTCCTTCCTCTTCCACGCCTCCCTCGCCTCTCTTAACTCCCCCTCGCTTTGGATATTTAGCTCCAGGTGAAACAGTGAGCCAGCCCTTATGTTGCCTCTGTCTGTGAAGCTTTTGTCCTCCTCCTCATAATTGCACCGAGGCTCGATGCAGAGAGAGAGAGTGTGTGTGTGTGTGTGTGTGTGTGTGTGTGTGTGTGTCTGTGTGTGTGTGTGTGTGTAATGTACATGTGTCAGACAGAAAGACGAGAATGAGGAGGTTTGGTGGGTTGGGGTTGTTGGGGGGGGGGGGCTTGTTTGTGTGAGTTTATGTACTTCTATCTTTGTCAGAACCACTTTTAGTTACAGACCATAAATAATGAGGACATGGTGTGATCAGTCCTCACAACTAAGGTCAGGGTTATAGTAAAGGGCTATGGAATGCATAATGTTAATTGTGTGTGCGTGTGTGCGTGCGTGTGGGTCTGTGTGTGTGTGTATTGCTTTTCAACTGTTGCCTGCGGTGCAAGCTACAGCCCCACTCATAACCACTTTCCCACTACACACACTCACACGTGCACTCACACACGTGCACTCATAGCCCTGCAGTGACGCTCTTGGCAGGTGTGTTTAGTTTTTGTTAGCATTAGCAGCGTTAGCTTAGCCGTCGTGTCCCCCCCCCAACCCCCCCCAGTGAGTCTCAATGGAAGCCAGGGATTTCTCATGGTTTCAGGGCTGAGGGGAGGGCCTCGGTCGTGCATGCACACGCACACACACACACACACACACACACACAACCAGACAAATTCAGGGGCCTGAGGGAGGGCCAGTAACTGAGCCACCAGCCAAGGGAGCTGGACCAATTACATTGTTAGGATAAATGTAGCGCCGGCTATGCATGGATTGTGGTACTTAACAGCTGGCGCGAAAAAGAAAAACCCTCCCTTCTTCCCTTCCCATGCCTTCCGCCGTTCGCCTGGGCATTTTTTTTAAATGGAGGGGAATTTAAAAACAGATTTATGGGTCAGTTAAATATAGTAGGCATAACTGATTCCCTTACCAACCGCCCCTCCTCCATAACACCCTCCATCCATCCCTCCCTTGTTTCACCGCCACCCTTCCATCCCCCAGTTTTTGTCTCCTCTTTCCCTCCCTTTGGTCTTTTATAAAATGATATATCTCTTAAAAAGAACGGAACAGTTGTCCCAGTGGAACGCTCAAACACAAATTGACAATCCCGGCCTTGTGGTTTAATAGGCACCCTGTATCGGTCTCCTCAGCACTCCCCTCCTCTTTCTTTCTATCTTCGTCTCCCTCCCGCCTCCCTCGCTCCCGTCTCTTATTCTCCTGACCAACAAGGACTTATTAAATGAAGCCTTAACTAAATTTGAGTTAATGAATTATTCTAACACCTACAACGTGATTATTGTAATTAATGGGCCACCGACGTACTTACCTTCTCGCCAGGTTTCTCCTAAATGAACATCTTGCGGGGGTCTAATGTCTTTCTTCCTGACACAGATTTAAAGCTTCCTGTGTGCCATTCCCCCCCCTCTTTAACTAGCATTAACATCCCCCATTGCATTGTGGGACAGGAATCTGGGTCTTAGAATCAGTTTTTTAATACACATGAGTATTTTTTTTCATATATTTTAATATTTAATAAAATCGAGGGCACTTAAATTTGTGTTCAGGGGATTAACGTGATCTCAGTGAGAACATTTTGATGTCAGTGCTACTTTCTGTAAGCGAGTGTGACCTCACAAAATGTGTTTTCCTTTTTGTCAGCAGGCTTAAGTCCATGTGAATCAGGGAATGTTTGCACGTGGATGACAAGCATCATTTGACAATTTGGCAAAGTTTTAGGGGCAAAGAAAATCCCTCCTCAGTGGCATCACTGTTTTGTTTATGTTTTTTTTGTGCGCATTTCCTTTAAAAAAATCTTCTCGGGACGGGGGTGGGGGGGGGGGGTGTTTACCTCACTATACTGAGACTTGTAAATGCAATGGTTTGCAGGTTTTCAGCAGTGTGCATGGAGGTGCGAATCTCCCTCCTCACCACACGCTAGCCTCCAGCGCCAACACACAGACATGCACAAATACTTATTTTTTCACACACACACACACACACACACACACACATTGGCGGGTGCTGCCTTCTGCTAATCCACGGCACCAGCACAATCCACTTTCAGGGCTTTGCTGCTGCAGCCCCGCCAAACAGGCCACAAGTTTGGTTCCCTCTCCAAGACACACAGTTCCAGGCCATGTTTGAGTTTCTGTTTCAGCGGCGAACACACAGACCAACACTGTTCAAAGTTCCAGTACAATAAAAAGCAGATAATTTAGACAAAAAAGAAAAACCTTTCCGGTGTCACTGCTAGTTCACAAGCTCGGCCAAGCCTTTCATCCCAAAGCCAATGTGTATGGGGCAAACATTCAGCTGTGTGCTTTGATTTTCTAACCACTTAAGAAGATTCGGTCATGCTTAATCCAGTTTCTCAGCCGAATTTCCCTCCGAGCTCCTAGTTATGGTTGAATAAAGTGTATACTTGAGCTAGTGCTGTGCCTGCTGTTGTTATGGAGCCTGCATTGGGTGTTTGTAACCTTGTAGTCAACCTATCCAAACTGGTCTTCGTACAGATACCGACTGAGACCAGTATCAGATCATGTTTAAGGCAGTAAATCTACATTAGTGCTTTTCCTTTTGTCTGGATCACAGCCTAATTTTAAAAGGACGGCTGAAGAAAAGGCAAAAGCCTCTTATTGTGTTGTAATCATTTTTTGTATCTAATATAGTAATAGTTGTATTAATTCTGGTCATATTCGAGGGTGAGGACAAGCAATGGTCATGGTGTGTGTAGTCATGGTATTTAGACTAAATTGCAATTATCATTTAAATTTTGTTCATTGTATCTGTGACAGTAGTTCACATTCATTATCTTTGTGTCTGAGTTTGTCTGTTTGTTATTCAGCAGGGTTACGCAAACAATAAGGGACAGATTAGCACAAAAGTTGTTGGGAGGATGAAGAATGGGCCAGTGAAAAACCTAAACAATTTTGTTGTGGATGCAGTTTACCCAGGAAATAGTACATGGAACTTGATGAAAAAAACAACTACCATATTTAGAGAGCTGATATCTATGAGTGTGTGAAATTAGATGCAGCTTGATTGCACGTAAGGACACTGTTGGGCCTTGGCGCAGACATCCACTCTACTGAGTGCTGTTCTAGTTTAAGGTGTTTCTAGTCATGTGTTTATTATTGTAACCATGATGACGGTGAGGTCCTCTTACCTTCAGGAAGTACTCACTTAAACCCAAATAGCGATCCGTAACATAACAAGGTCGATTTTGTGATTATTCTAACTATACTGTGACAGCATAAGCTTAAGTTGGTTGAACAACAAGCAGTTCTAACATAACACTACATGGACACCGGAGTCTGCAGACACCTCACTCATCAGGTACCATGATTTACTTTACCTTCAAGGCTGAAAGGACGGCTGTACAAAAAAAATAAAATAGACAATCTCACCAAAAACAATTGACCTAAGTGGAGATGCAATACTGTTGGTGAGACCAGCTTGTTCAAGTTGAATTTCAAGACATGCAAATTGTATTGCTTATTTATTTTAGTTATATATTTTATGTAACATCACACCAGTAAAGTTTCAAAGAGCCTTCTATTGTATTTCTCCAGCCGGCTGAGCTTGAAAAAGACTAACCATTTTTAAGCTGCTTCAGTTTGTTTGCATTTCACTGCTTGAATGCTAATACATCACGACCAGTGTTGCAAAGTTGTTACATAATTTAGATAAACGGCCAGCGCATTTTCAATTTTTTAGTCTTCCATATATCAGATCTGCAAAACCAGCCGTACACGCAGCATCTCCCATCTCCCAGGTAGGCTCATTGTGTAGAGATGTGAGGGGTACAGAGTTGACCTGTGCGGCCCCTCAGCTGGTCTGTGTGCTCTGCGCCTGCAGCAAGAAGGCAGGCCGGCACTGATGAGAATCCCTATAATTGGCCCAAACCAGCACACAGGGCCTCGAGGTCCAGCACTCCCCATCACCAATGAGAGCGTGGAGCCAACAGATAGAAAAAGTATATAAGCAGAGAGAGAGAGAGAGAGAGAGAGAGAGAGAGAGAGAGAGAGAGAGAGCTGACCTGACTGAAGATGCAGCCACATGCTCTCTCTCTCTCTCTCTATCTGTGAAAAGATGGAGTTTGGCTCCACCAGATTTTGACTGGAAACGGAGCCTCTCAGGAGAATCATATTTTTTGCAGGAGTCAGGTAGCCACCAAACAGATCCTGCTAACTCTCAAGTGAAGGATTTTTCTATCTCTCCCGTTTCTTTATCTAAAATGTGTATTCTCTATACCTACGCTGTACTCCTTTTTCCTTAGCGCAATTTCTCTTCTCCGTGGTTGATCCCATGCATGCTCCATCCCCTCATTTTCACCGTCGCTGCATGTGTGTGTATGCTGGTGCACCGCTGCACGTGGGCCTGCTATCTCCTAGCCACACTTCTGGGGCTGGCAGTGGTACAGAACAACCGGAGGGCTCTAACTTTCCCCAGCTCCCCCAACCCCACTCCCTCCCCTTCTCCCTCGCTCCATGTCTGTTGGCCGTCCAAGAATATGCCAGTCAGGTCCCGGGCAATCTGCATGCTGCCCTCCTGCCATCCTCCACCTCCTCTCTCATCCACTTTTCACTCCTCTGCTCTAGAATCATCCATTCCCAATTTTCGCTTTTCTATTTCTCCTCACCTTATCTTTGCATCTTTCTGGACAATATTTCCTCTCGCGACTCTGGTCCTCACTGGCCTCTGGCAGCCACTGTAAACCCGCTAAATGCAGTGGTGCTTGTTCCTAGCTCAGTGCAGTATGTGTGGTGACGCCCTCTGGACACGCTGGCACGCTGGCAGACAGCTTGATTTGGATCCGCTGCAGCAGAGAGAAGCAGGACTAGCATTAGAACGCCTTTGAATGTAAATATACACATCAGAGCAATATGGAAAGGGTGTTATATGTTCATCTTTGATGAACTGAATGCAAACCAAATGTGATTATGTTCAATGAGATCCAATAATTTTGCGATTCGTGTTCTTCCATCTTGTGAGGGCCCACTCACTTGTCTCTTGGGTGCACAGGTTGAGTTGTGCCTTCTGGGACCATTCAATGTATCCCTATTATTGTAATAAGATTATGTTATTATTAATAATTTAAGTGAAAGTTAATGATAAAGTTAAATTTGTGACAATTTGTGATCTTCCTGTAGTTTTCGGTTCTTTTCTCTTTCTTATATTTGTCCCTATGTGTCATTCTCACATTTGTACTCCTTAAATTTATATAACTTATTAAATATAAAGTATTAACTTAAATTATACAGAGCAAATAAATAAACTGAGAAGCTATTACATCCCTCACTTGTACCTTGTTTGCTGTGTCTTTGTTTGTGTCTTGACTACATGTGCCAAAATATCACATGTACTGGAAGCCACAATTTGCAAACTCCAGTGTTGTTGACTCTCGATCCTCTATTTCTGATCCAACTCTGAACCATGATCAATAACAATACCGCTGCTCTACCAAAGCTTATCTCTCCAGCATCGGTCTCTATGGTGAACAACACACAACAAATACATATAGACTTTCTATTCTCATGTTTGATGAAGAAATACATGTCATCTGAGCCTTTGTTGCAGGTTGACGGAGTGATACGAAGTTTAGAATTAGAATTCGCCTCGGTCAGCGGCTGGGTTGAAAGAGTGGACAGACCAATGTCCTGCTGCTATCGAACGTTATCGACCGGCTGCGTAACCACACTGTACGAGGATGGATGTGACTTCACCGTGGGGCCACATCTGCATGGTAACAAACGAGAGGAAACACAACAGCTAGACTGCAGCAAGACCTCCGTCGGAACAGGACTGATTAATGCAGACTCCTCCAGGGGTGAGGATGGAGGGACGGATGGATTGATGCTAAAGAGGAGAACCTGGCAGCTGGCTCCCAATGCTACGGGGCGAGTGACGAGAGGGAGGGAGGGCGGGAGGGGGGGGGGGGGGGGCGGGGGGTTGAGGAGGAGAGAGAGAGAACGTCCGGGGGCAGGCATGCAGGAATGAATACACATAAACTATGCACACGTGGGGAGGATTTTGACTCTTTAATCTTGCCCTGTGTTGCTTTGATAAGGAGAGAAATCCCCCCCCCCCTTGCCACGAAGATAGAGCTGTTCTCCTTTTGTCTTAAAGTTACGGGCATATTTATGCATGAGCTGTTTTATTTGTGTCGGGCTAACAAATTAATTTTTTCCGGTGCCCCCACAAAAACAAATAAAGTGTTTTCCTTAGTTAATGTGACTTTGCAGAGTTTTTGAGACACAACTCCGCGCCGATGGTCTTGCATCCTCCGTTAATGAATAGTATTCAAACAAACCCACGAGCGCACAGAGTCACATTCCTTTTTATCTTTCAATCAAGTTTCTCAAGAGCAAGTGCATTCCAAACCTGCAGTAGGTCACCGGATGTCAAGTGCATTGTAGCTCTCGCCCTTTCCACGCTCTTAATTTTAGCCCCAAAATTAAGTGCAAGAATTTGGACAACAACTCTGACGATTCGCATTCAACAAAATACTCACCGTTCGATTTTTTAATCTTAGCAGTCCTCGTGTCCCTTTACAACCAGGTCTGCTCCACTCACCACCAGCTTCCCATAGCACACGAGTATCAAAGTGTTTCTACTGTTGACCCATCAACATGAAACAATAGTACCTTTTGGCAGGCCTGCATTTAAACCCATTATTCAAAATTCACCCCCCCCCCCCTCACAACTCAAACGCACGTACACAAATGGTGTGTAGTTGTCGGAGGTGTAGAGCTCGGTTTTGAAGCCGCTTCCAGGCTTTGATGTCCCTGACCTTTTGGTTGAGCTCGTCACAGGCCGACGCGGAACCGGACTGTCAAGTTGCCATTGCAATCCGCCACATTCCGCAGTGACTGTGAACAGGAAACCACTTTCAGAAAAAATGATTTGTGTGTCACTGGCGTTGACACACAAATCAACAGTCAGAAGTCGTGCACTGATTTAATATTAAGATTTAAAGATCCTCATTGTAAATCTACTCAGTTACGAGGAAATTTAAAATGGCTTCTCTCCACATATGTGTATTTTGACATTTATAAGTATATAAATATGTATAGCATGGAAAACAACAGTAATAGTAGCAACAGCAAATTGTATACAGGCCAGAGACTGTATGTAATCCTGGGTGGTCTATTCTAACCACATTGACACAGGGGCTGCAGACACAATATATTTTAACAAACCCTTTACAGAGCTACTAATTATTTAGCTGTGCAGTTACACACACATTTCATATAATATCTATACAAACATAGCAGATTGTGATACTATTAGTAGTAGGTAAGTAGGTATGCCTATGTGTGTGAAGGATACCATGGTACATCTGTTTATGAGTGGGTCTGCTGGCCTTCTTTTTTTCTCCTTCTTCTAGACAGTTACTCATGCACCTAATTTATGGCACACCTGCAGAGTGTGTGTGTGTGTGTGTATGTGTGTGTGTGTGTGGTTGTGTGTGTGTCTACCTGTGTGGTAGCTCTCAGACTCACAGTGTTGATGAAGGAATGCTGCTCTCTCTGACTCACCTGATGATTTGGCTCTTACCTTGTGATCAGTACAGCGGGCAAATCCCACACAATAGGACGGCGATGAGTAACGCACAACAACAACACTGCCTTTTTTGTCCGAGCCTCAGATGAAAAAAATGGAAACCGGTCCCTAAATCAACGTGAATTTTTCAGAAAACAGCTACTGTTTATCGGCAGGAGTTGGACCGAGAATAAAACAAAACAGTGTGTTGCGTGTTAACCTCCCGAAACGTGGGATAAAATAAATGAGCCTGTCTCGCAGATTTGACGAGTTCCACACATGGTGAGGTGAACAGTGGCTGATCAAACGCACAAACATGTCCGCCTGCACTCCCACTCGTGCTAACCCATACACGTAGCGCATCCCAGTCCCGAGGAAGAAGCCAGCTCCTCGTGAGACGCGTCCACAGAACAACGTTAGATACACACTCGGCCGGTATAATCACATAATCAATGACTAAAGAGTTCAGTCCGCTGCCCTTTGTGAAGACAGGCGCTGACAGACAGGCGATGGGATGGAGCTGGGTGGGTGGTATTTAAAGTTCACATGTGTAAAAGCTTTGAGCGCAGCCTTGGATGGATGGACACGCTCATTTGCATTTCTGCTTCTTTACGCTCATGTCTGTCTTCTGAAGTGTGGTCTGCAGAAGATCACTGCCGCGTGCTGCCATCTCTCTCTCTCTCTCTCTCTCTCTCTCTCTCTCTCTCTCTCTCTCTCTCTCTCTCTCTCCCTCAACTGTCAGATGTGTAAATACAAGCCATGCTTTCAGTAAAGCCTCTAGGCTAGCGAGAGTACAGCCTAATTATGTGCAGTATTATTTAGAGGACGCAGTTGTTAGAACGGTTACTGTTGCTTGGCTGAGATAAGGAAGACAGATCTCCACGGGGACGACAATATCTACGTGCATATACGTTAACCTCACCGGAGTGACATTCTCATTTAGAGGCTCCACCTCCGTATATCAGTCCAAATCGACCTTGCAAGTTCAGATAGTACCCATAGTGCCCTATTACAGAAAATAGAATAACTACTAAGTATACATTATAAATTAATAAGAACTCTTTAAAATTCTCTATGGAGAACCAAAATGTCAGTTTTATTTATGGTACGTGGCCCAACGTCAAAACTCACCAACTAATCAGTACCAGTTTCACTACTTGTAGCCGATGAGTGAGAGGAGGTACACTACATGGTGGAAGGTGTTCACTGTAATTATTTAACCTCAGCTATGTCAGTGTGTAAAGTTGGCATAATGGAATGCCTATAAGATTCCTTTGGGGGTAATAAAAATGCCTGACACCTTGAGTCATGATTTACTCCAGCCAGACTGTTGACATGTTGTTCTGAGTTAAGATGTGGGGGGTTGTTTAATGGAAGATTAGCTACGCTGGTAAAACCCGAACACCAGTTAGATACTGGAATATCACAATGAGATATGGACACAGACCCTTTGCTCTGTTTGCTTTGTGGATGCACCTCAGTCATTACAGCCTTGAGTCTTCGTGGGAATGACGCTAGCTTGGTACACCTGGATTTGAGGGTTTTCGGCCATTTTCAGAGATGTTCACCTAGATGTTACCCTCTGAGATAGCATGAAAGTGTTTTTTTTTTGCCAACTAGGTAGGCTTTCAAGTGTCTCTTACTTCGAGGAGAGGCTGCCCTGATGTCAGAATTGGTTTTTGGGCTGCAGTGCTGACTGTCCTTCTGCAAGGTCGTCCCATCTCCAAATAGGATCTCCTTTGGCGACCTCTGTGTCCCAGGCTACTGTGCTCTTGGTGACCTTCAATGCAGCGGAAACATTTTTGTAGCCTTCCCAAGATCTGTGCCTCGCCACAATCCTGTCCTTGAGCTACACAGGAAGCTCTTGTGACCTCGGGGTTTGGTTTTTAATCTGATATGCAGCAGCGAAGCCATTCATACACAAATGTTTGCCTTTTTAAAATCATGTCCAATCACTTGAATTACCACCGATGGACTCTGTGGATGGATGCAAAGGGTCTGAAAAGTTGTAATAAGAATCGTCTTCTTGGATGTGAGTGTGTATTCAAACTAGACTGTAGAACAGATTGTTAAAAAAGCTGCAACATAACAAAATGTGACAAACGTGATTAAAATATGTCGACTAAAAAAAAAGAACGTGGCAAAAGCGACAGTTTCGAGTTCCATATGTCTGATGAAGTAACTCTAGATGTGAATGTTCAGGAGGAAAATCGACAGGACCTAGCTGTTGGTCTGTGTTTGCTGTAGTGACTGCTCCCCGTCGGCCGTCTGCAGAAATTAAACCATATGTTTGTGATAAGTAACAACACATGGCAGGAGTGTGGGATCCTGGGAAAGAATGGAGTGAGATGAGGCCCATACATCCTGGGTCGGGAAGGAAACAGGAAAAAAAAGAAAAATAGAGACGACAAAGCAGATCCCATCTTTATTAGCAGGACGCGGACAGCGGGTTTGTGCGTCCTTTTGGGGCTCAGGTCAGAGCATAGTAAAGGAATACATATTACCCAGATTTCACTTTGCAGTATTCTGTAACCCCCACAGTCTCACGAGGAGACAAGGACATTAAAAGTACCTGAAAGGGGTCGGCGTTAGAAATGGCCATCGGGGTAGTGACAGCCAGGAGCAGCGGCGGTTGCGTTGCTGCTACTCCGGGCCCCCGCGGCCATGTGACAGTGATTTGGTCTTATTCAAATAACAGCTGTTTGTGATTCCAGGGGAAATTAAGAGCAAGATTCCTCTTGAGATGACAGCCGCTCACTACTCCAGCTATCTAAGCGAGGTGTCCTCACATCTCAGGGCTGGATCATCTTGTGGAAACAAACTGAACTTGGTCTCAGTGGTTTCAGATGAGTGAGGCCTCTGACGGGACTTTATCTCTGTCTCGGGTGGATCTAAACACAAACTGTGTCCCTTTCTGGTTGCATGAGAATCACCTGTTGTCGTGCACGTGCGCGCCTTTACGTGCATGAAGCCCTCTTCCTCTCCGACGCTGCACTGAAATGATTAGTGGGACGTTTTTCATGATGCCTTCCTGCTTTCTGGGCACGTGAATACTTGCACAGGGCTTACACCCCGCTCCTCTCCATCCCCCAGCCCTACCCTGCAGGCTGTCCCTGGCCCGTCCCATAAAAATGATGCAGCAGAACTGAATTAAAGAGGCCGAGATCATCTATAAATGAAGCAGTATTATGCCCCCTTATAAATTCCTTTAAATTACAAAATATGTTTAAACCAGGGTCTGCTTTTTTGTGTCACATTTAACTCCTCTCAGAGTATTTTTTATAGGATTATGAGTGAGGATATTGATTAAACATACACATACTAGGTGAATGTCACATCAGACGGGGGATAACACCAGCAATTAAAGTAAAATCCGTTCTAAAAACAAATGTTGGCAATATATTTAACGATAGTTCAGTTTGGCGAACTTTGAAACTCATAGCACGACTGTAATAAAATCCTGACTATTTGATGGATCAGCATGTCACGTTGAGCCTTGATTCAATCAAAAATACATCATCCGTGGTAATCGTAGATTAACATGAGAGGAAAATCCTTCATCTTCACCACTAGCCCCTGACAAAAGCATGAATTCCAATGCTGTTTGTCTTTAAAGACTTTCAAGCACACCATGTTCAAGAGGGTCAAAAACCTGAATAACAGGCGATCCTTAATTAATTTAAACTGTCTTCAAATGGCTCCAGTGTAGGAAAACATCGGTAATTGTAAATTGGACCTGTATTAACCTTTAAGTGTGAGAGCACTCCAGCGATCTTGGGGAAACTCTGAATTCCAGCTAAGGCCGTGAAACACTAGAGCGACCTCAGCCTCTCTCTTCTCCCTCCGCACCTCTTTACCAGGTCGTATTGTTACTGTTCCGTGTTAAGTGCTTGTACCAGCTGACGAATGGGTGTGTTTAATTAAAGTTATATGGCCACCATAAATGGAGTTGCCATTATGGATAAGGAACCTTTATGGGAACTTAGAAAATTAAGCAGCTCCTTTGAAGTATGAACCGCATCGTGGCTACGAATAGTAAAAGTCACGGAGCAAAATGCATTGAAATAATATTTCCCTTTTGCCCTAAAACACCTGGGTTTGATGTCAAACTTTATTGTCCTTGTTGAAGTATTAATTG
Organism: Platichthys flesus; assembly: GCF_949316205.1. Taxonomy (NCBI): domain Eukaryota; kingdom Metazoa; phylum Chordata; class Actinopteri; order Pleuronectiformes; family Pleuronectidae; genus Platichthys; species Platichthys flesus. The sequence continues at coordinate 9,114,777 of NC_084965.1, forward strand.
GTTATTTTAAAAAGATTATATAGGCCAAGTTAAAGAGTTTTATAAACTGAAAGGCACATTGACAGCATATGTGTCCTGATGTATGGGAACGGGACCTGGTGCAACACACCGCTAAATGGAAACACAGCCGGGAACACTTTGGGCTAAGTCATCGGAGCTCGAGGGAAGATGCCCATAAAAGCCCAACTTTGTGTCTGTCTACGTTTAACTCCTTGTCTGAGGCCTGTGTGAATTCAGACTTTGTAACCCATTTGCGAAAGGTGAAAAGTTTCTCGTTATTTTTGGATAGATTTGCATGAATTGCAAGAAAGTACAACACTAGCTCATGGCCCCCCCCCCTCCTGAAGAAAAAAAACCGCCATTAGCCTCGGCTACCGGTGTAGACCTCAACACGGATAATCAATAACAAGCGTTGATGTGCAGCATTTCACAACCATACAACTGCTTTCTTGCGTAGGAGTTGAGCTGCTATTTGAGCAATCTGCGCCTACCTGTTTACGCTGGCATGCTTGTGCTCAGTGTGCACGAGTGGTCACGTGATGTGCAATGTGAGACGCGTTATAGTATGTGGACGTTCATTTGAAAAAACACCACTTTCAATCCAAAATGGAGCCGTGTGGATGAAGCCTCGGAGACTCCTCCTCCAGAGCAGGTCGCTGTGGGAAAAGCACATCTCTGCTAGCCACCCAGTGAACTGTGATTCTTGCAGCCTGCGCTCAGAGCTAAAGGCTTTGTTGTCAAGTTGCAGCCACAAAAATAACTTCTCGCACCAGACTGCACATTGGCCACCAGTACTCCCACAAATATGCACTCATTCATCAAATCAATGCATTCCCCTCCCATTCACAGAGATCTCCTCCAGCAGAGCACAGCACAGCCCGACGCAGCAGCGAGCTAGACATGTCTGTTGGAGACTTCACAATGGTTCAGCAAGCAAACATACTTCCCTTAAGGCCCTTGGGACAAACACAGCATCTAGCAGGGGGACTCAAGGAGTGGTAGCTGCTTTTTTTTTTTGTTGCTATTTTGTGTGTGTGTGTGCATGTGTACGTCTTCAAGTGCGTGTTTCTCATTGTGCGCCACTGCACTGTTGCATCTGTACCGTTTCCCCATCCACAGATCGTGCAGATAGCACAATTTCCTCTGCAAGATTGCTCATCACTGTTATTAGCTTTGTGCAAAATAGAGAAAATATTTTTGGGGGCTTGATTTATTTTCCATGTTTTGTCGACCTTGCGAATGTCACTTATGTAATAGGCTGCAGCCAAAGCACAGGGGAAGCGCTACTTGTTTTGGAGAACAGGCATCACCACAGGGTTGGCTGAATGACGAGATTTTACCCTCAGGCGGTCCTGCATGTATTAATGTGACTGTAGTGAAAAATGAAATAGATGAAACAGAACAGATGAGATTTTTTTTTTTTTTTACATTTTGGGAATTATTTTACTTTTTCATAGCCTCTGCTGATCTGTCTTCACTTAAACCACCAACTCCTGTGGGCATCAATTATCTTTTCCTGTTGATAACTAATCATTAATTATGTCACACAGTGTCGCCACAGCCCTTTGGACGGGAAGTCAGGCCGACTCCACTTTGGGCACAGTGATAGTCAGACATATTTTGCAATCAAAGTTAATTTACTGGGATATCATTTCGGCCGAGCAACAGTGTCTTTTGGCCCTCAATCTAAAAGTGCGTTTCACCCGCTCATCCGTGGGTTTGGTACGAACCGCTGTGCAGCAGGGTAAGACGTGGGGGGGGGGGGGGGGCTGGCGCCCAGGTTGCCACTCCTCCACAGCTGGATGTGTCCGGGGAAAGCAGGAGGCGAGAGACATTCTTTAACAGTCCACCTTCCAAAGCGGATCCCCTGTCTACACGTTCCCCGAGCTCCAGATAAGAAGCTCATCCGTCATCTGCTGCAGCCGCATTAAATTTTAACTCTGGTTACCAAGTGTGGCCATTCAAACTTTTATCTCAAACCTTCTTTATCTTCTTTTCATTAAGTTCTCAAGCACTAATAGCCCTGCGAGTCTCCGCCGGGGTAAGGATGATGTTCTGAATAATGAAAGCTCATTATTTCTCCACAGAATGCTTGTTAATTCAAATGATGATATTAAAACTATAGTAGCCCTCAGCAGTCGAGTGATTTCTAGCATACTTTATCATGTATCAATATATACTCTGTTTGTCAAAACTGCCCCGAGCCTGGGCTGACATTCTCCTCCCGCGGAGTGGAGTGCTTCAGCGGGGCCTTCAATACTCTGAGGTGACAACTGGCAGAGTTTGTGCCTTTAGGAAAGTGGGGAAGGGAGGAGGGATTAAGGCGGTGATGGAGAGAGGGATGAAACTCAAAGAGCCGTCATCGTGCTCCCATGTCTATTCAACGATTTTCCATCATGCGCACGACAACCCCCCCCCCCCCCCCCCACGCAAACACACACACTCACATCTGTCATCCTCGTTTCTCTTGCAGACATTTTGCATTTTCTTACTGTACATACACACAGCCCCCATGGCCATCAACTTGATCCCTTATCTGTTGGATAACGCAAGCCCACGAATGTTAGTATAATGGTTCAGAATTAATTTTGATAACATTCAGTTTTTCTGTTTAAGTTCCCGATTCTTTTTCATAACTCCACCAGCTCATGAACAGTTTCCACATCGTGCAGGTTATCTGTTGATCTGAACAGTCAGAACAGATATGACAGGAAAAGATATAATGCCGGATTGGTTTTAAGTACCGTGCGTTAGATCAGAGTCAGAGATTGTTGGACTCTGTGATGTCTCCCATGCCTCGATGCTGCACTTTAAAGTTCTCTAAACAAACCTCACACAGTCACAAGTGTGAGTTTGACCTTTAGCCTTTACGAAAGAACAAATTTGCTTTGCTCCACTTTCCCCAACTTTGTTTATCACGCTTAAATTAGCCTGACACTTTCAAAATAGCCCCACTGTTTTCTGTGCAGGCGGCCTCTGTTTTTTTAAGGCCACCTAGAACCAAATACTCTAGGTGATAAAAGGCGGGGGAGGAAAAATGAATGAGTCAAGTTTTGAAAATCCCACTGAGGATCTCTCTACACTAAATAAATCCCTCTTGTTTCGTAACCTGAAGTGGAGCATTTATGTTTTGGCATCTCCTAAAAAAAAAAAAGTGGTTCTTTGCTTGAAATGCATATCTGGGGGGGTGAACGTGATGACAATATGTTTCAAGCGAGCTCGGAGGGCATATTTATTCTGGATTCCTTGAGAGAACGAACCCGGTGAAAAAACGAGGGCGGAGAGGGAAATGTTCAGAAAGGCCTTGGGTGTCAGAGATGACACACTTTGATAAGTGCGCTGCTGGACACGCCTCGTTAACGTTGGGTCTGATGCAAGCAAAGGAACACATCATCAACACGCTGCATGTGTGTGTGTGTGTGTGTGTACAGATACATTGCACGAAGCATGTGTGTGCAACCTTATCTGTGTTCCTCTGAGACTGATGGGTGGCCATATGAGAGGGAAAGTTAAAAGTCAAGTAACCACGCAGCAGAACGTAACACAACAACAAGCCACACAGGCCTGACTGGTTAGTTCACCCCCCCTGTAGCCTTCAGGCCGGCCCCAGGCAAACCCAACACGACTATCTGTGAGCTTCAGCTGCAGGCGTCGGGTTTCAAAAGGGAGCGCCTCCGGCAAAATGTCACTAAGCCACGGGCCCTGAATGGTATACACATCTGCACAACTCCCGTACTACGTGTTCATGCAAATGTGTGCGCACGTGGAGCCAAAACCTACTGGCAACTTGGAGCAAACTGGTAGGTGAGTGCATGACTAAGGGGAAAACATTTCTTTCACTAACTAAATAACTAGTGTGGTAGGATTGGAGGATGAGAGAGAGGGTGGAGGCGTGGGAGGGGAGGAAAAGGTCAAAGGTTAGGGGTCTAAGCAGAGGCGGTAAAATTCAGGTTTGACCTCGTGCTTGTAAGTTGCAACTGTTCCTACTGGTTTTATATGAGGGGATATGCTTTTATTGCATTTTATGACAGGGATGTGGAGCACAGGATATAGACTGAATTATGGGAGAGTAGGGGGGGGGCACACATGAGAATAAAAATAAGAGAAGGACGTTTTTTTTCCCTTTGCAGTTTGAGAGTGAAGTCAAAATAAGTCTGGGGAAGATTTATTTTTTCCATCTGGAAAACAAAGTTGAAATGTCAAGAATAAATTCAACGTGTCTCGACAGTCAAATTGAGTTATTTCAGTAACTGACAACAATTCCCAACATTTTGACTTTATTCTCAAGAGTTTGACTTTATTTTGGAAATTTCGTCTTTACTCTCAACATATTTTCTTTATCCTTAAAATTCGGACTTTCTTCTTGAAAGTAATTACTCCTCTCATATGTTATTATGACCCTAATACTCTTAGGTACTGAATTTACAATATATGGAGGCAATGACATATCCTTTTGACCACCTACTGTTAGCAAGTAACTTTAATGTAATTTTGTTCCTAAAGTACACCATGATCTTATTAAATGAACCTGCCACATTAGTTTTATGCATTAGCATTTTAAAAGTTTAAAATTCATGTCGCCTCATACACCGTGTTGATAATTTACCTATTTCATATTTATTCATATATATATATATCGAAAAATACAGTTTTCTTGTGTCTTCCTCTTTCCATCATTTAATCTTTGCTCTCTACCCCTGTACTTTCAAAGTAGTATCGTGCAGTACTGAGAGAGTGGCAGGCAGCCAGGGACAATGGACCTGGGGGGTAGATGGCATTATTCTGGAATTAGACACACTCGTGCTCAGACTGGCACACTGGCCGTCACTATTGCTTCAATGGCCCCTTGGTTAGTCCACAGTGTGGCTGTTATGTGCATGTATGTGAGAGCTGGTGAGAGCTGATGCCAGTCGCCACTGGTGTTTCTTGAGATTAGCAGGGTTCTGGCTCATCTGCCTGATACACACATAAACCTGGACAGATATAAACTGACTTTAGAGCTATAAGCAAGGACCTAGTACAATTAGTACAATTTGCCTCTTTCTAGTTAAATACAAGGGTTTTTCAAAGATCCAGGGTCAAAAAGTTTGTGATAACTTTCCAATTCGCTGGTTATTTAAATGCAAAAGAAGCAAAGCCCTTAACATACCTCGCCCATAATTATGCCTCGTCTAATCTTGTGTCTGCAGTCTTGCACGGAATACTTCTGAGTAGCTCAGGTGTCAAAACAACTCTTGCACGCTTGAAGTAATTTGACCATATTCAACTTTTTGCACCGACACGTCCTGATGACTCTTAATTGGCCTTGAAATATTACAAAAACACTGAGACACGGATAGAGGACGGGAGTAATGGACTAAGACAACATTTATCTCTTTATGCAGGATCACACTATTACACACAGTATATGTGTAAACCTTCGCCCTTTCAACTGCTCTTAGACATGTTTAATTTCTATTTCAATTGGCTCCTAATCTGGTTTCAAAACCTAGTGCAGTCCCCACCCCCCAATCTCCTCCCTCCCTCTCCTCTGTGTAGTAAACAGTACGAGGCAAACCGAGCGGAAACTGTTGTCCTACCTGATAATGGATTTGGTGGCCCCCCTGCAGGCATGCAGCATTGGCAGATACTGAATACCACTGCGAGATCAATGCGAGAACAGGAGGACAAGAAAGTAAGGAGTCGGAAAGGGAGGGAGAGATGGAAGACGAAGAAGGGGATGGGGCGGATAAAACCTGAAATCCCGAAGCCCCTAGAATTTGCGAGCGGGGTATGGGCAAAGCCGCCGTCGTAATCTGTTGTCAAGACACAAGGCCGCTGTAATGTCTCCCATCAGCAAGTGGATTATGTGCAGGGGAAGTGTAATTTACACCAGCTTCACTTTTATGTGTCGCTCGGCTTAAAAGTTAATAGCATTTAGCTCAACAATGGCCCAGCCACATCGAGCCCGGTGTGCAGCGTAGCGATCTACAAGTGAGGTGCCATTGAGGTGCAGTTGTTCCCAGTCCCCGAACAATGGGGTGTTCCCACTGAGCTAATTAGCTGACGCCTGCCTATCTCGGCACCACACATGTCCATTGTTGCTGTCGCCGCACGAATCTCTGTCCCACTGATCAGAACGGGCCATTGTCTGTTCAGGTTGTCTGCGATAATCCTGTGTAACGCCTGCGTGTTTTGTCTTTGGGTTGCTCGATCTAAGTCCTGACGTGACATGACCAGACGCGCCTTTACAGACGATACTTGATTTCCCCTCTAAATTCCTCTGTTTGGGCCTTTTGTCTTGAAGGAATTATAAAACCCTAAGAGGTAAAGCCTCATGTTCACAACTTCGAGTTATTGAAAATAACCTTCAAGGAAAAATGCAGATATGTGATTTAAAATAAGTCTCCTTCGTATCTTGACGCCATGCTCCCAAGATTATCTTAAAGCCACATTAGAAAACCCTGTTTGGAACAAAGCAACATACACATAAAAACAGTTTCTCTTTAACCCAGACAACATGTCAGCCTCTTTAAAAGATTAAAAAAAAATCGGAGGGCAAGTCTGTTATTTTGATCCATGACACTCAACACCTCGCGTCAGACTATTGCCTGTGAAAATAAGTTATGAGCTCATTAAAACACAGTAGTTCACCAGCTCAGGGTTGACCCTCACGAGTCACATTCCAAAAAACTCATACCACCTCCAGTGTAGCACTCTGCGGAGGGGGCGAGTCGAAAGGGAGAGAAAGTCAAGCCCACCTCAGATATTTTTCCCAAGCTGTGATGCCCTTGGGGAAGACAGGTGTGATGTTGCGAAGTGTCTGTCTGTTCTCTGTGCGAGCAGGTGAGGTGCAGGGAATTAGGAATGGGATTGGGGGGGGGGGGGGGGGGGGTGTACAGATAATCAGGTAACCTGAGTTATGCGTTTGAGGGGAGTGCGGAAACCTTTGTGTTCTTTCCCTGTGAATCCTTATCAACCCCTGATTGCCGCCTGTGGTTTTTTATTGCCAGGAATACTTCATACTGTGCATTCCAGTAGGAGAAACCCACCAACATGAAAGACAGGTGTCTATCAGTTCTTTACTAGATAGTGGGAGAAAGAGGAGATGTGTGGTAAATATGTATACACTGTCAATAAATATACATTCCGGACAGGACATTTGCATATTTATGGTCCCGTCTCCAATCTAGTTTAGTTCTTTTTTATAAAATAATGTGTGTATTAATATGTTTACCCAACTCCAATTTAGGAGGATATTATGTTTACAATCCCCAATTCAGCTCAGTACCAGAAAAAAATCAAAATGGGATTTTATTCTTAATTGCTTCCTCAATAAAGTGCTGTAACACACACCCTTGTCTTTCTCTGGTTGTAAGGACACCCTAGTTTAATCTAAACTTAACCACCACATTTGAATGCCTACCTCGTTTCTCAACCTAGTTCTCACCATAACCATATGATCAGGTCGCAAAAATCCTTTTGAAGTTTTGAGCTCAGGCCACGATGTCCTCATAATGAGGGTTTTTTGAACATCACATTTGTCCTCGCAACCATAGAAAGACGTGTACTGCACGTGCATGCGGACAAACACACACACACACACACACACGCATACACACAAACACTCTTGTGCTTCTTTCTTTGTGAGAACACTCATTGACACACTGCATTCCTTTAACCTTATGAAGCAGCTGGATTTCTCGAAACTGAGAATTCATCTTGCCAAGCTCCAAGCTGTTCACGAGACGCCAAACCACAGCGGCTCTTGATTGTGAGGAAAGCAAGCGCCGACTGGTTATTAACCAAAATGGCAGCTGATGAAGAGGTTAACATCGGTGCCGCTACAATAAGCATCAGTTACATCCGAACTGGAGCGGATTTCTTCATTGAAGAAGAACTAAAGAGGTGGCACGATGGAAATGGAAAAAGATTGCGCTCTTCCCCTGTCTAGTTTCCAACAAGGCCTTCCAGGATGGTCCTCTGCATTAAACCATCTCGCACATGAGTCGAGCCTTCACTTGCCCCTCACCCTATTTATATGCCTAACCCCAGACCATATCCTAACCCCAATCTAAACCTAAATCTAAAACCCCTATTCCAGTGGACCATTAACCCACCAGCACACTTAGATTATAAAGTTAAAAAATCAGCACATACCTGCTGATGTGATGTAAAAGAGACTAAACCTGAAGCTTAAAACAAGGCTTGACCCTAAAGTTGTAAGAACCAATAAGTCCCGGCTTTCCAAAAATATGCTGACTGCATAAGGTCTATAACTCAAACTGGTCCTCAGAAAGATATAAGTACAAGCGTGCACACACACACACACACAGCCAAAGCCTGATATACAGTAAAGGTATATGAGGCAAATAAGTGCGGTCTTGAATAAGTAAAACTCCATTTCAGCAGTCTGCTCTATTATTAATACCAAGCAGGCTGATCTTTGATTAAGCCACTCAAGTGTTCTTCCTGTGTGGGATTTTGATTAAGACTGGGCTGTGTCTTGGAGGAGGAGAAAATGGCGTCTCGTTCCTCTCTCTCCTCTACTTGCTCTGTCTTAATGTCCGTCTGCCTTTGTCTGTGCTCGTCACTGTGCCGTTGCAATTCTCGTCTTTTTTTTTTTCCCGACAGATCACAAACCCCGTCCTCGAGCAGCCATCCCTCTGCAGCGATTGCATCCACTGTATATTACGTAAGGCACCACCATTAGTCCTCCACCTGCTTTCAGCAACTCCACCACTTAGAGCCTCTTCAGCACGATCCCGTAAATGAGCTCGTTAGAATTCCCGATTGATTTTGAACATCTTGAAGTATGCTCTCATGGACAGGCCCTGTCGTCGATTCTTCTGACTGCCTTTGTTATCGGAAATATTTCTTTCTGCTGTGCAATTTTAATTTTGAAGTGACAGGTTAATGGACACTGTGACATGACCAAACAGGTGTGGCGTGTTTCACGTCTTTCATGTGCACACAAAGAAATGACCAGTCACGGGCTCGCTGCATGCCTTCCCTGAACTGAACTCACCTGTTCTGTCTCTGAGGTGTTCATGTTCACAAGGTTCACGTAACGATACAACGGTAGACATTGTGTGTGTCGGCTGTTTAACTGGACAACTGTAACTCGAAGACAAACATTTGTGTTTGCAATGAGAGGGCTGATGAAAGCTGTCGATCGCTCAGGAGATAAGGTTCAACTCAAACAACGTGTGTTGTGCCTCAGGAGGAACTGTACGCTACATCGACGTCTTATCTGTATTTCTTTAGTGGGAGAGTTAAACCTCAAATATTGGGCTAGTTTACTTTGTGTCATGTGATCTGCTTTTGTCACGGTTGCAGGAGTGTGACGAGAAACCTGTTCGAAATCTTTGCTGGATGGCGAAGAAGCAACAGAATGATGTTCATCCTTCACATACTTCTCAACTCATCATGAGCAACGTTAGGATAAAAGGCACTTCTATAAAAAGAGCTTATACATTTGGTAAATCTGCCCCGGATCATTAAATATAGAAACAGTTTTTTATCGGAGCACGCAGCCCGAAGAGCATCAGCGCGCCGATCTTCAGAGGATGCTACAGAGCAAGTGGAATACATACTGTTTCTTTGTGTGTGCATTTCATATTTGTGCTTGGAAAACCGAGCGTGACATTTCCCCTACGAGCACAGTTTCTCCCCCTCAGCCGGTTTGCCAAGGTCTCTTGCCGTTCGTCGTCACATCTGTCGTTAATGTGAACGCCGTGTTTGTCGCATTGAGCCACCAGATCAATCCCCTCTCATGCATTACATGCGCTACACACACATGTACACACACATGACATGGAGGCACAACTGGGGAGCGATGTCAGTTGGCTCCCAAACTCTTTATTCTTTTCCTCAAGGTGTTTTGAGCAACATCTCAGTGTGCCTCTGCCGCTCTCCGCTTCTCTCCTCCTCATGCAAAGCTTGCCTCTCCACTTGGGGCTACTTCTGTTCCATTATGTATGGTGGTGGGATTAAAACTGTAGACGCGATGGCTTCCCCCCCCTTTTTTCTGTGTCACGTGCGGGCACCAGGCGGCAAATGGCGTGCGAGAGTGGCACACAACAGGGCACCCCGCTTGGCCACCCACACATCTAGAGGAGTGGGGAGTATGTGTGAGGAGCACGGTATCAAACGGGGAACATCTGTGGCCACTGGGCTGTGGAGACCGGGGACAATGGTAGCCCCGGGGCAGCCGCAGAGCCCTGGCCCATGCCGCAAAGGCTAGACACAGGCTAGAGAGCCAACCATACACACACACTTACACACACACACACACACACCCCTGAGCACACACGGACACACACACATCCCATTTCGGAAAGGAAACAAACCAGTCTGGTGCAAACTAAATTCTGCAGTACATGTAAAGGCCCTGAAACGTTTTTTTTCTAATAATCTGCTGTCCAGGGCAAATTAATAATGACAGATATATGCCATCATATCCTTTTTCAGAGCTAATCCTTTAGAAGAGTGAAACTGAAATATGTTGTTACAGTCGATCGCTCTTCAAGATGATAGTTCAGTTATCATCTGGATTTCTGGATCACTGGAGAATCAGGAAACACAGTTCACAAATGCAAGATTCAGGGTCAAAGGGGGAGTACGGTGGCCAGCGAGCACAAAATAAAAAAAAACAGGCATCCGCCACTGTTCACATCTTCGCCCAGCGCTTACTTACGAGTAATAAATCCCTTGATTATTATTTTTAAACAGCGATCTGAGTCTATTTATGGTTTCCTCTCCCACCCGTACACCACCGTGCAGGGAGACGTGCCGCCACGCTGCAGTAAATGCAGAGAGGTAAGTGATTCTCTATAAGCTCCCCGCAGAGACACATCAACGCTGTTTATCCCTACAAGCAGAGATGATAACACAACCACACACACACACACACACGACGCCACGACGCCCAAACACACAAACAGTCATATACCATTTGAATAACATATTCCGCAGCTGCTGCCGCTCTCAGTGACCTCCCATGTGGTTTTGTGTGTGTGTGTTGACACGTGTGAAAAAGTGCGGGCCCGGAAACAGACACAGATGCGCACGGACACGGACGCACACACTCGCACAAATACATAGCGGCTTATGCGCCGTTATGTCACCTTGTGGGGAAAGCCCCGCTCCACCTTGTCATGTTGTGATATCACCATGTCTGCAGTCAAATGCCCACTGACATGAAATGATGTCTGAGCAGTGAGTGTGTGTGTGTGTGTGTGTGTGTGCCCAGGTGCATAGACTTCCCATTAGGGATCTGTGGACGGGTGGTGCTCCATCTTACTCTACCGGGTCCCTCGTGTGGACACGCACACGCACACGCACACACACACCTGCGTTGCGCTGGCAGTCGCTGGAGTTGTGCCATGAGTGACAGTGCGGTGTGTAGCAGGGATTTTTGTAATATGGAAATGTTGCAGCTTTGAAAACGTTCAATAGTTTTGGGGGTGGGGGGGGGGGATTCGGATTTTCACCTCCAATGCTGCATGTTTGATTCTGTCAGGAATTCACATTCAGTGGTTTACCAAGGTTATTTAGAAGTGTTTTCGCATGAAGGTGATCATCTCCAAGTCTATCATTCCACAGGAAATCTGGGATATGCAGAGTGTAAAAATGATTATCTCTGAAAATGTCAACTGGAGACATTTGTGCTATCAATCATTTTTTTGGCGAGAGGCGATGTCAAGCTTTTCTTCAGAAGGGTGAAGCTTTCCCGTGGAATCCAGCGCTCCCTGAGATATCCCGTTCCCCCCCCCCCCCCGTCTGATTAACTCCACCTCTGTCTTCTCCGCTCTCTCACGAGCGACTCCTCTCATCCCTCGGTTATTATTAGAGATACCCCCGCGCGGTTTGACACGGTGATTCGATTCAAGCGGAGACAACAGCGCCGCCATTTATTTGAGCATCCTGTTTGAGTTTTAGATTTCACACACCATCCTCTAATTACACGGACACAATCAAACGCACAAGTAATCAGAGGTGCGCAAACACGTTTTCTCCACACACACACACACACACACACACACACACACAAGCACCCTTTTCACACACAACAAAGTCATTGAGCGGGTTTCTGATGACTGATTTCTTCTTGTATCGACCTGCTTCCAGATAAGACTAATCAGCGAGATAACTGTGGGAAGGAAACCACAATGACAGATATGATGAAGCTTTCATTATGGGGGGGGAAAAAACAAAACAATAAGACCTTCAGGAGAGGTTAACCGCCATATTTGAGGTTGACTTAGGAAACAAGTGATGTGTTTTATTTGATATGCACCATAGAAAAAACACAATTTAAGTCCTTACAGGTAAGAATTGGAGGAACAGGGCCTGTTGCATTGGAGACTAGTCGGAGTTCAACCATGGCTCACTTGCAACCCTGATTGTAGCATAAAGCTGTGGAGAACAGTAACAACTATAGACCCAGCAATTATTATACACTGCACAATTTTTAAGCCATATAAATATTCTTATAAAACCACCAGTTTTAGTTCATCCGTATTTTAGTAAGACCATATTTGTTGTTGTGCCAAGGAAGAGGGCAATGTGTTTCGAAAGGAAATGGGGGGGGAAAGTTTTTAGAATTTGTTAAAAGGTACATGATGGAATTAATGAAAGGTTGGTGTAGAACCTATAATTTAACCAGTCAGTCACATCAGAGAGGGACACACGTGGCCCCGGAGGAGAAAAGCTCGCTGCTGCTCCGAAGTAAATAACGCAGCGTGAACGAGAAGTGCCATTTCATTTAACCAAGGCCCGCCACTGATTGACGTTTGACCAATGCCATGTCTCGTGCCTTCTCCCCACATTAATCCCACTTCCTTGAACAAAATGCAATTTTGATCTGTTGATCTATGCTGTCATACAGTGTGCAGCAGCAATAGTTCACGGATTTGAAAAATAACAACAACAAAATGTCATTTTTGCCTTTCTCGCTCTTGACATCTCATAATACGTGCCTCACCTGGAGAGTGACAGAGCGTGATGGATCGACTTACGCACGCAAACACACATGCGGAGAGAGGGAGAACTTCGGCGGGGACGGGGGGGGGGAGAGGGCGGAGGGTGTAAATGGAAAGAGAAAGAGGAAGAATGGAGAAGGGGAAATGGAGGGATGGAAAGACGGGAGAGGTTTGACTGAGAGGGGTTTGATATTTCTGTGGCCGTACACTTGTAAGCTCAAGCAGTTTCTTCCCTCCGAGGGACAGGGTCCGTTAAGTAGCTCTCCAGTGCCCACAGTTTAGAAAAGGACCCAGGCAATACTGGACTAATTTAATCAAAGGTTACAGGCCCAGGATAGAAACACAATATTATGGCGATTGTACAGGAGGTGGAAGGTGGGGAGCGGGGGGTGGGGGGGGGGAGGTTCATTTCACCAGGCGAGGCTTAGGCCGGCTACTTTATCTCAACAGTGTAATGGCAAAGTACCTCAACAGTGTCCAACAGCTGGCACTAACACACATTTCCATTTTAGCTGGGGGGGCAGCTAAAGAGGCTGATATCTTATGACTGGCGAGCAAGATGACTGACTGACTGACTGACTGACTGACTGACTGACTGGCTGACTGGCTGACTGGCTGACTGGCTGACTGGCGGCCACGGCTGTGAGAGAAGAAGACTGAAGGATTGTTTCTAATTCAAACTGTGTAAAAGGTTTTGCTAGAAGTTTTGGAATTGAAATATTATTTCATTTTAATACAGCCAGAAATATTGCAACGACTTTTACATAAGTACAAGTCCTATAAAGTTACCTTATAGGTGACATAAGCTGTGTTTATGTGTTCACGTGTCGGAGGATGTGGTCTACCCATTCCACGGAGGAGCTAGTCTTCATGGGCCGGGTAGACTGCAGAGGCTGAGCCGTCACCATCTCGTCCCGACCTTATAACTGTTGTACAGGAGGTTGTTGTCGGTATTATAACATTGTGTAGAATGTTTTCCTGCAACACAAAGTCTCCTAAATACCAATCTTTTCATAGATGTTGAGTTGGAAAGGCTCTGGGAAGTTTTTGGTGGATCTGCAGCCATTTATTGTTTACTTTTGGATTTCAGCAGTTGTATGAATACTGGCAGCCTTCAGACAGATTGTAAATTTGTTTAGCTCACTGGCTGGGTCACTGTATAATAAACTGCCCTAAGTGTCAGCTCTCTTCACCCCTTGGGGACAAATGGAACAAAACGCTGCAACCGACACACAATGCACGATAGATACTGACAACAGGCGTGAGCTAGATGATAAGTTACATATCGTTGGATTGTGCATTTAAATACGATATCTACGGTTTGGGAGTAACAATTTACCCATAGCTCTGTTTACCGCACAAACCACATAACAGATCAGCACTAATTCTAAATCATGCATTCCAGGAGATAACAACAACGTGTTGTTTTGCCATTTACATCATCGGGGACAGCTGCCCTCGGTTCACTGGAGTTACCGGAGTCCTGTGTCACAGTCAGTTACAGGCGGAATTGATAGGTCGGTCTATTACGAGATTATACGCCTAATGCACGCTCGGTCCCAGCACATCAAGCCATAAATACCTCTCGATTAAAACACAAAATGATGTGCTTCTAATCATTCTGCATGCAGGGAAATAAAACTGAATGGTAAACAAATGAGGTATATTTAGATTGTGTTTCATCATTTCAGCCATGCACCGAGCGGCTCGGCTGTTTTGGCTCCTGGGCAGCCGGGAGAGCGGAGTGAGACGAGGGTAGTGAAAGAGATCGTTTGTGTGTGTGTGTGTGTGTGTGTGTGTGTGTGTGTTTGTGCGCTGAAGAGAGTCCACACACGATAGACAATAAATGGTACGTTCCGTTTATGGATGTGAATGACGCACTGTGGAAATATTACAGCTCACTAATGAATAGATGGCTGAGATGTGAACAACCGGCGCCGCGGCCCTGCCTCGACGGGGATAGGGGGTTGAGTGGAGGTGGGGTGATGGGAGGTGGGGGGGGTGTCAGTGTCAGGGGCTTGAGCCTATCAAAAAGAAATCAGCTCGCCGGCTCTCGGGGTGCAGAAAGGCGCATCTCGTCGGCTTTCATGGCCCAAGATTGCTTTCACCTGCATTCCCCGAGGCGACGTGCAAAACACAGGCCTCAGCCGGCCTGCCAGTCACACACTCGTGCACGGACACACACACACTCACACACATGCGGACACACACGCGCGCACGTTCCCTCTATCTTTCATGCCTGACTACAATAGAATCATATTAACTCACTCCATGCATTCCCAAACATGCAGCATTACGTGGGAACGCCGGATGGTGCAGAAAATCACAATTATCAGCGCATACATTTAGAGCGCCTTTGTTCCTGTTCCTGCTTGCACTCGTGAGCGTGTGTGCACGAGTGTTTCCCGGCGTATGCGTGGCCGTGCTTGCCTGTGTCAATGTGCAGGAGCATGCACGGGGGGCATTAGAGCGTGTGCGTGTGTGTGTTGCGTGAGTGAACGTGTCGGATAGCTAGTCTGATATAGTCTGAAAGCTGCATTCAGTTGATTTTTCAGGAGGTGGAAAAATGATGTCAAAAAGGCAAATCTGTATTTACCGGCAGACAGGTATCCTTGACTCGACAGCTATACAGTCATTATCTGCCTGTCATGTGTCGCCCGGGGCCACCCTGCCTTCTCCCAAAGCCCTCGTTCCCATGCATCAGACGCAGCCCTATTAGCTTACCTGTTTCCAATTCAAAGGCCATCGCCAACCAAAAAAGACGCCAGAAGGACAAAACAAGGTGTCATATTTATGAATGTGTCAGCACGGGCTCTCCGGAAAACCCAGCACGCACCTTGAGCGATGAGCCTGACAACCCAACAGGGGCCTTTTCCAGTCGAGAGAAATGATACCTCCGAAAAAAACACTGGCGGGATGAAACCGGAATCTGTGCGGCAGCGGCGGCAACGCGGGGGGGGGGGGGGGGGGGGGTGGCGCTCGTAAATCGGTATTATTCAGCCCCAATTAGGAGAAACTCAACCTATTACGTCGAGGGAGAGTGAATATCAAATGCTGGGTAATGACAGGGTGAGGTTTAGAAGTTGAACAGAAGACGAGAGGTGGTGTTGGGTGTGGGGGGGGGGGGTGACGGTGATGATTACCTCAGCAGTGACTGCTCAGGTGTGTTTTCAGGTGTGTGTGTGTGTGTGTGTGTGTGTGTGTGTGTGTTGAGGAGATGACGTGCTCAACTCTCGAGTGCATCCAGGTGCAGGCCCTGGTCTACAATCCTGCGTCTGCATTGTCAGTGAACGTTTGGGTAATTGCTTCCAATTAACTGATCCGATTGCAGATAAAAGCCCCATGTTCTGCCAAGGAGTCATAATTAGACAATGCTATAGTGCGCCGCTTGAGCTGGTGATACGTTCCCATTACCTGCTAATCCGAAAGTGCAACTCTACCAATACTGGCACGTCTATGGGATGGGTGGGAAACAAGTGTTGCAGAGTTTGTGGTTCACAGTGGACATGGTTACATTGAGACAAATACTGAATAAGACAGTGCCATGGAACACCATTTTCGGATTACCTTAACCTGAATAAGGTCGTACTTGCAATTAGCAATAATCGAATACAAATAAATCCAGTGTTCAGACCTTTGTCACGTTGTGTACACATGTTTACACCTAAATCACAGTATAACGTCCTGTTAGAGTTTGCAGATTCGACATATGTCAGTTCCCAACTGGCGTGTGTGATGATGAATTAGCCTCTGGGGGCAGCAGCCAATATTTTGAGGCTTCCGGTGTAGACTCCATCATATGTTCATATTATACACTTTACAGTCTGAGTGGAGAGTTTCTCCACACAAAAAACAGTGTGTGGAGAAACAGTGATACTTTTTGTAGGTGTTTCACTGTGTCCCACACGAACCTGGGGGTAACCAAATGTGATTGGTCAAACTAGAAACAGAAACCAGAAAACGTGTCAGTCGCCCACAGATTCTGCAAATTCACATGCAGCATCTGTTTATAGAGATGACCAACTACTTGAAGATGCAGGACCTGGGCGCAAGTGTAAACAAGTAGAAGGACATAATGTAAATATGAGTCATAATCAGACCATGCTCTGTAACATGTCAACAGGGGTATGAATGGAATATTGTATTAACATGTCACGTAACCATCGTAATCGAAATAATGAAATAAACGTAGTCCGGCCCTGAATTAATGAAACCTCAGAAACATCCACAGATCAGTATCAGGACTAATACCAACCCAACATATCAGATTGGCTCATCCACACCAATACAAAAACAATGTGTAGCTTCTAATATGGATTGACATTAACATTTAACTAAACACATATCACCTGACGATGGAAGGAACACATATTAAAAAAATGGAATAAAGCAAATAGTGACCAGTGTATCATAGACCTACCCAGTTAGAGCAGGCATTTGTAGATGTAATGACTCTACATTGACTATAGGTGTTACTGGTGACCTGTCCAGGGTATAACCCATTATCAACAGGGATTTGCTCCAGCCCTCCCCAGATAGATAATGGACGGATATATGGATCATTGGATGAAAGTTGTAAATGGTTGTATACATAAGAAATGACACAATGAATGACCATTTCCATCTCTCTTTCTTTAAGTTTGCAGGGCACTATCTCATTTAGCTAATATATAAGTGCAAGAAGTCAGAAACTATCATATAATTTCCATCTTTAGAAAGGGTCAGACACCGCTTAAGCCTGTTACCTGCGGCCATGTATATTTGGCTTGAAGAATTCTTTATCAAAACTATTGATGAGGAGGCCTACAACATTAATCTTTATTTTATTTATTTTCTCCTGTGCTAAGGTTCTTTGCAGCTCCATCTGCCATCCTGAGAGCCAAAAGCATTACAGCCGGATCGATACAAACTAGCAGCTGAGAATTTATATCATCAGCAGCGCCATTGATCTTTATCAGCAGTTGTAAAGTTTCTGGGGCAAAAAATAGCACACAGCTCTTTCGTGTTGCTTCTTCCATTTCTCTGAGTGAGGCGAGGGAGGCTCGTACATTTAGTGGAACCACGCAGAGGATAAAACCTCTCGACACCACGGTGTTTTATTTGGTAACTAGATAGTATTTCATCTGCCCACATGTTGCTTTGTGTCAAAGAAGAACTTTATTTATGCTGAAAGTCGTGTAGGAAGTCTGCTTGTCTCAGTAGCTGCAGCATAAACATTCAGCTTATTGTGGCTTGACTATTATTCAACTGTCATCCTAAATAAGAGAGGCCTAAAACTGAAGACAATAAATACTGAGGGAGAAAGAATATGACTGGATCAACGGGATATACCTAAATTAAAACAATATGCAAAACATTCAATACTTTACAGATACTGTCAAAATGTTTACTTCATCTAGGAATATATGTAAATTGCACTTCTTGCACTGTTTTCCCCGGGAAAAAGCAATTAAAACTCAAATAGCGGCACTTTTAAAATGGTAATTGAAAGCAGATGCTGCGATGAATAATCACGTTTCATTGTTCGATATCTGTGCTGACACCTAAAAGTCACTCACACACCACAAGACACAGCCTGGTTCTCTGTTTCTGGTGATCCACGCAAACAAAAGACCACCGGCCCGTGAGTGTACGCGTTCACGTTTGTTCATTTGTTCACATTAAATGTTGAGTGCCAGGTTTTCGGTGCATATGTCCAAATGTACTTTTCACTTCACTTCTGTTCTTTATTGGCATGAAATTAAACACACTGGCTCCCTCTCTCTCCCTTCTTTATGTCTCCCTCCCTCAGTCGTGGGAGAATGACAGGTGTCCCCATCCAGTACTGTGGCCTCTCTGGAAGACAAAGCAGCTGGTTAGGACCTCGGGCAATGTGGGCGTGTGTGAGCGCGAATGTGTGTATGTGTGTGCGTGTGTGTGTGTTCGTGTGTGTGTGTGTGTGTGTGTCTGTGTGTGAGGGAGAGAGAGAAATAGACAAAGACACGGAGAGACAGAGAGAGAGAGAGAGAGAGA
The DNA here is from genome assembly GCF_949316205.1 of Platichthys flesus. NCBI lineage: Eukaryota > Metazoa > Chordata > Actinopteri > Pleuronectiformes > Pleuronectidae > Platichthys > Platichthys flesus. The sequence continues at coordinate 9,133,754 of NC_084965.1, forward strand.
GAGAGAGAGAGAGAGAGAGAGAGAGAGAGAGAATTGAAGCCTGCCACTCAGCTCTTGTAAGTCATGACTTTGTGACAGTGACAATAGCAGTACAGAAAGCTGGGGGTGAGGATGGGGGTGGTCTGTTGATGGGAGATCCATTTATCCATCAGCGTATGGATCAGTGATCGGGTTGGATGGGTCTATGACAGGGCCTGGCCTGGGTCAGAGCTTGGTTGTTGCCCAATGTGCTTGGACTTCTTTTCCCTTGGATTTCCAATACTTCTTTATGCACCTTTAAATATGAAACTTATCAATTTGGTCATATATCCATTTGTATAGATGATAGTCATTCAAACTATATGTGCTTTCTAGTGTACTGACCTTTTGCCATTGTAAAAGTGGAGTACTACTTAACTCGGATATTTTAAACACAAGTGAACACATATTGCATCATTTTATGAAACTTAGAACACGTGTGAATGTCTATTACCTCTGCTCTGACTGTGTTTGTTTGTTGTTTATTTTCATTGATTTCTCTGAGAATAATTCATGGATCTTGATGAAATAAAAGTCCTGTTCAGGGAACTGATATTTATGAGTTTGGGCAATTTAGTGCTGATCCAAACAACAATAAAGGTTCTCCATAGGTTTGTTGCTCATTCAAACCATAAGGGTATTTCCACATTTACTACTACGACTAAAATAACACATATACACATGATAAAAATGTAATTTGCTGTCACAAAGAAAATAAAAAAAGAAATTCACGTGTGCAAAGTGAAGAGATCTCCTCACACTGCTTAACAGAATAATGTAACTCAGTTGATTTCTATACTTCATAATGCTGTGACCTTTTTATTGATTTCCCTGTAAAATGCTTCACATCAAGTAATTAGGACTCTTTAGTAATATATTTAATACCTACATATATTCATGAATTTGATGTCCTTGTTCAAGCTCCATGACGTCTTAAATTAAACGCATGTGTAATGTATTGGTTTGTGCCGCAATCGATATTCATAACCGTGGTAATCACACTGCATCAGAGTCTCAGATTTCCTGACACAGTTGAACTCTAAAGGTTGAGTTATGAAGGACACTGCGTACGGTGATATATGATGACTCAGACAAAACGCCTGTGAAGTTTGCAGATTCGTGCCTCCTGGTGAGTTTCCTGTGTGAGTAACTCCTCTGTCACCAGTGATGAAGGTTTGTGCTTTGGGGCCCGAGTCCTTTAGAACAAACAAATGTCAGGATCTACCGCACAGCTTCTCCGGCCATGGTCTCATTGTCATTCTGCTGCTTTTATTCTCTTTACCTAATAGATAGATGGACCGAAAGACAGACAGATAGAAAGATGGATAAACAGAAAGACAGACCGACAAACTGATAGAAAGATAGATAGATAGACAGAAAGACAGATATATAGATAGAAAGACAGATAGATAGATAGATAGATAGATAGACAGATAGATAGATAGATAGTTAGATAGATAGATAGATAGATAGATAGATAGATAGATAGATAGATAGATAGATAGATAGATAGATAGATAGATAGATAGATAGATAGATAGATAGATAGATAGATAGATATCTGACACTACAGAGAGAAGGGAGACACTGGCCTGAGATCTCCCCACAATCCCGCTCAAGGAGCAGATGCAGACTTTCCCAGGCCCTGTTTCAATATAGGCACGCAAGCACACACAGCCCCTCCCTCCCACACACACACACACAGACACGCACACACACACCTGCCTCAGTGGGGATGGTGCTCAAGTGTTCTGGAACAGAGAACATCACAAGCTTGCTGCTGTCATGGTACAGTCCCAACTGCAATCCTTCCCCAGACTTGTCTACCAGCCAGCCAGCTACTGGCCGATCAACTGCCTCCTGTCTGTACATCACAGGTTCCTGACCCTCAACAACATTTCATATTTATCGTATGCAGTGCACAGTGCCCATCAAGATGGATTGTGACGTTTGATTCTATTATGACATCATGAAAGGGTCGTGAAACGATTTAGGTTGCAAGTGCAGTTTAAGGCCTTAACTAAATAATTCACTTACTTAGGCCAGGCGAAATACATGAAGGAAATGCACAGCAGCACAGTCTGAAGAAAAATTAAAGTAAAAAGACAGAAAGACAGAAAGATAGACAGACAGTCTGACAGACTGACAGACATCCCTCCAATCATAGATAGATTGTTCACGGCCCCACAGGCTCAGAGTTCAGAGATCCAGAGTCAATGGTTTGTGCTTATTTGAATGCAAATGTGCCGGTGAATATTCAGCACTTACTCACAACCTTAATTGAAATGCATAATTATTATCTGCTAGACGTGTTGTGTGTTTAAAGGCAATGTTACACTTTTATCCCGATTTTATAACATTGTGTTTAAACCTCAGTGATGAGGAAAATGAAAGGCATATTGTGGGATGTAGATGCAGCATGCAGAACATAAAATGTGAACACAATCATATTTAACAGTTGATTTTCATGTAAAATCTGCAACAAAAGCATAAAATTCAGTAGAAAAGTGCATCAGAGCAAATTTCCCTAAAGGTTGACAGAGGACGATATGTCCTACCGCTTTTTTGTGACTGGGGATTAGTGAATGTGGATGAAATCAATATGTTTAGTGCCGTTTTTTGGGGGGGGAACAAAAACAGAAAAAATCTATAGTATTGGTCACAACTGCCAAGCAGGAGAGCATGTGCAACTTTTCCTGCAAACACTCTATGCATGTTTATTTTTTAACTTAGAATCCCAATTTTTCTGTGATCATTTGGTGCATCCTCCAAGAACCGAATAAAAAACAAACTTCATATCAAGCATTTCAGAGGCATGAGAGGCTGGAGCTTATAACGGCTGTTGAAACACACATTTTAATTGAGTGTTTGTGTATGCATGTGACCGTGTTGGTGTGTGACTGTGTGTTTCCGTGGCCGTGTTGTATGCCGAGCTTGGCACCTGTTAACAGTGCCAAATAATGTGCTCTGTTGAAATTTTAATCACCTGCAAGTGCAAAACAAGAGCAATGCAATCAGGACCTAATTAGCACAGCAATTAACACCTCTCTCTCTCGCTCTCTCTCGCTCTCTCTCGCGCTCTCTCTCTCTCTTTCTCTCTCACTCACTCTTTATGTGTGCCAGGGCTCTCAAATTCAGCTCGCGTGATTGCACGTTCTCTTTTCATTAGCATTTATGCTTTGATTGAATATGTTTTATTTATCAGCAAACATTTATTTGTTGTTGTTGTGGTGGCACTGCTGCCTCCACAGGTCCCCGCTGCCTGGTGTGTTTTTTCATAAATCAACTATTTCTTTATTATTTTCAAACACTTGATGCATGATGGGTATTTTGAACTGTTTATTGTACATATTTGACTTCTTTTAGTTATTTGACCATGTGCAGAGTCAGTAAAATAAATGTTTTATTCATAGTTTATGTCATTTTCCACAAGTACAGGTTTGGAATTACAACATAAAACAAGAGTTACAACCAACCTTGTATTTATTCAACAACAATAAGTATAAAATTATATAAATAATAATAATAATATAATATATAATATTTGTCTGTCTGTCCGTCCATCTCTCTCCCTGTCTATTCTTAAATCCTCCCATGATATGGCAGTACATGGTTCAGCCCAATCACCTGGCTCCAGTATTTCAGTGTCCTCAGCCCTCTGACACACCTTTTGCTGAACCAGGAATCGACCTCCCCATCTGATCACTGGTACTCAGACACCGACACAAAGGTTTAACATGAAGTAAACACAAATAAATATATTATGGTTTGGAGGCCTTCACTGAGGAATCAGTTTTTATAACAGTTTTAAACACGGTTTAATGGAAATTATCAAAATCCTGCAAGAAAAGAGGCTCAATGTCTGATGTTGATAACTAACTTACTCGTAGTCTTCTTAGTGTTTGAGCACTTTATCTGTTTCATCCCTCCTTTCCCCTGTGCTCATATACACAGTGTATTAAATCAGTTAAATAAACCTTAAAACTGTTCTCAGTTTCATGTTGTTTTGTCTTTTTGTTGACCGACAATGGAACAAGTATGAAAAAAGTCACTGAACTGCAGCCAGTTAAGAGCCAACTTTAACCTGCAGTCACGACCAGCCTGCTGCTCTGCTCTGATGAAATGTCCACATCAATTAATTTTGAAAGAGCGACAGCCAATGGGGAAAGCGGCAACACTAGGCCGGCCGACCAATGCTGTAGCTGTATATTCTGTCACTCACTCAGCGACACACAGTTGCATTAAGAAGTCTAACCGTGCTGCTGTGGTCCATCCTAAAATATTCTGTGTAAACAACACTGCCTCAAAAACCGAACCCATCTCTTGTTGACTGCCTAGTTCCTGCTGTACCTACGAGACCTGTGCAATAAATGTAAAATAGTTATAATTAGATTTTGATCGGCATGTGTGACAATTGATCAGCGACCCAAGAAAACAATTGATCCCTCTAATTTGACACCCCCATTGTTTTTCTGTAAAAAACTAAAAAAAGGGCATATTTAGCAATACTCTTGATGTGCACCCATAAGCAAACCCTTTTGTCATTAAGATTTATGAATGAGGAACGTCAAAGCACATGTGCAACGCTTGTGTTTAGATCTCGAAACTCATCAGTGTCGCGTTTCTATCAACAATAAAATGAGAATGTTGTAGCAACTAGACATTGAAAGAAGTGCAGAAATGTGCACTTTGTTGAATTTGTGTCTTACACTTGTGGTTTCAGTGACGGCCAAGTGGACAAGGTCAGTGATGACTATCGATCAGGCAGCTGCTCAGCCAGCCGGCCCCGTCTCTCATGTCGGGAATGGGGATAGATTTGTGTGTCACTGTCTGTCTGACTGTTGGCCTCCCGGGGAGCGGACGTGTGTGTGTGTGTTTTCATTTGTGCGCCACCGTTTGCATGCGTGTGTGTGTGCGGGTACACGCTGGCCTCATTGGGTGATCCATTACAGCCTGTCCAGGAAACCAATAAGCTTCACTTCAGCTTGAGAAATATTAACTTTCCCCTGGATGGCAAGCTAATTATGGCTGTGGAGGCGAGCTCGCACCTAGCTCGACCAAGATGCACAGTGTCACCGCTGTGAAGTCAAGTCCCAGCGACGACAGGTGATCGATACCTCAGCACATAGAGATGAAGGAGGTATGGGATTTGATTCTGTCTGGTGTCACTGGTGCTTTGTGGATTCGTTAAGCAGAACAAGAAGCACTAGAATGCCACTTAGTAGAGCACATACCTCCACCAAGACCCAACAGTTGCAGTCAATTCAAAAAAGCTGCACCAAATTAAACACACTCTCAGATATCAGGTCCCTAAATATACCAGATTTTTTATTTATTTATCTATATGAATGAGTTTATCCCCTCGGAATTCCATGAAAATGTTAGAAATAATCCTGGATCCGCCCCTTTTTCCAGATCTTCAATCATCAAATCAGAGGCTTCATACATTCTCCGGAGTTTTTCCAGCCAGACCCCTTCCAAAAAGTCCAGAGAATTTCTGTGAGGATAAAGCAGTATTATGTCAGCTGTAAGCATGGGGGGGGCAATGCCCATGTGGATGAGCTGTAAACAAAAACATGTGATCTCTGCAGCACCAGAATTTATAAGTCATGTGCTGCCTCCTGCATGAATGTTCCAGAGATGTTCCTGTTGTGAAGACGTCGGACTCTGACGTTCTCCTGCTGCAATGTCCAGAGAAAGCCCGGGCCCCCATTTTCTGAAGTTTAAGTCTGAAAGTTTCATGGAATCCAGCAAACAACCAAACAAGTGTAAAGTGGCGAGACCATCCTCCCCAGCAAATATAAATGTCCAAAGCTGTATATCCCACTTTCTCTGGTCCTTACATGTTTCAGATTTCATTGCCTGTATTGAACTTGGATAATATGCACAGAATAGACAAGACAAAATGAACCATGTCAAAAAGTGAGACTCCCTTCATTCATAGTGAATGCCGCTTTCCCCTTTCATGAGCAGACTATCCACATGGGCTACAAATTCCCCGACAATTTTTTTCATTCATCTTTCAAGCGATGTCTTCATATCAATGGCATGTCGAGATGTTCAGACCCAGACAATGGTGAGGAAGAGCGTCTGCCGCTCCACTCAGACAGCAAGTCTACTCGCTGCAGCTCCCGCTCAATGTAAGAGACTGTGTTAGCGCTCCATTTGTCCACGCAGATGTCAAATGATGGCTGCGTCTTTGGTGGTATTTCCGGTGTGGGGTATTTCGGGTAATTGAATGTGCCAGGGCGCCATAGATCTAATTTGATTTGGACAGCTACAGTTCTAGTAGGCAGCAGTGACATCACTTCCTTCTCAGAGTGCATACTTTGGTAACTGTATCATCTGCCCGACTTTTGGGACATCAACAGATGACTTATTGTTGTGGGAATTGTGTGCTTTAATCATAACTTCTGTTAATGTGCACTCCAGAGAAGTGTTGGCACAGGACAGAGACACCAGTCATGAATGTTGGACGTATAAAATGGAGGCCTCTTCTTCAGGGGGGACACGGACACGCACGCAAATGTGAAAACACGATTAAAAGCAAATAACCACCGGATGAGACGCAGTGCACTATTTGGTTCTAAAAAAAAAAATCACATGTTAGAGCTTGAGAAAGGGCCGACACATTAAGTACAAGAGCGGGCGAGATGTTTGCCTCACCAACAGTCATCTGATCTGAGGCCATTATGCAAGAGCCACACTTATTTAAAAAAAAAAAGGAAAGAAGGGGCGGGGGGGTTACGGAAAGACAGAGGCCTGCGTATGCCACCAAACGCCCTCGGGGCGTCCGTGTTTCTCTGGTGTTCCAGTGCGATGCGGAGATCAGGCTGTGTGCACGACCATGACTCCTCAGAACCGCCGCCCCTCCTCGGCCTCGGCTCAGGACCAGAGGTTGGGAAGCTCCCCGCGTCTACTGACACGATTTTCTCAATTCTCTGCTCAACTGCGATGGGGTTGGAAAGTATGAAAGCAAGCTCTGTGCGTTTTCAAAGGCTCGGTCCACGGCTGAATCCCCCTCATCAATGGCCCTATGTCGACCGACAACTTGCCGCCCCGGACTCCCACGGACGGAGGACGCACAAGACAAAATGGCAGCGACATTTGAACCGAGAGTTCGTTACTTCGGGCTACATCCAAACTTTCAAATCACTTTCAAACTAAAGCAATCTCCAGTCACACCACCCTCGTCCAGGCTAACACAACTGAATACCATGTGACCATTCTCGTACACTGAGCATGTATGTGCTAGTGTAAACAGGAAGCGGTAAGATCAGGGATTTCTTTCCTTGGACTGATGACGAGGTGGTTCCTCCATGTTTGCAGATGAGACGTGGACATGTCAAATAAGTTTTTCTCAAAGCTCATCAGACGTGTGTTCAAGTTTAGTTTGGTTTGAATTTGTTATCTGATGCTAACAAAGGAATAAAGTGGAGACCTGTTATCCATACTCATACAAAATCGACAACTCAACTCAACCCCTGAATTTCTCAACTAAAACAGGACCAGTAGTTTACAAACTTCACCATTTCAGCTCCAAATACTTTACATGAAGTAGTGTGGATGAAGCCTAAGTTTCTGCACTGTAAATGTTGCATGAAGAACATGTGGGTTTGTTTGATGGGGGCCCACGTGTTTGCTTTGTTTAGATGCATGTGTGTTGTATTTCACTTGTTGCCATCTCAACACTCAGTACAGAGAGACATAGCAGAGCAGAACAAGGGAAAAGGGAGAGAGGGTAAATATTTGTTTTAAGATAAGTTCATTTATAAGACTTTAAGAGTCCAATGTCAATTATGACAGATATATTACAAACTAGCCACCCTACCACTTCTTAAAAGGTCATCTTAATGCACAGGCAAATAAAAGATTTAAGACTTTTTAAGGCCTTAAATTCATTTGAATTCTATATTCAAACTATATTTGACTAAATGAACCCTTTGAGTCAGTAAATTTACCTGATGTATTTGCATAGTGGCACTAGCTACTGATAACAAACCTGTGTTTGAGGTCGTGTCGTGTGAGTTTTAATGTGCATATTATATTCAGTACTTAAACACAGTTTTAAAATTGAAAAGCAAAAAGGATTTCCCATTTAGGCGTGACGGATGTTCTGCTGCCTTGAAGGTAAATTCCAACCTTAGATGATTTTACATTCATGAATAAACAACATTCACCATCAAGTTGTTTTTTTAACTATTCTGTTTCAGCTCTCAATCTGAATCTCTACCTCACTTTGTAATCTCCCATCAAACATCCAAACGCAGAGTTTACGTCAAACTTGAAAGATTTCCTATCAGATTTGAAAAACGCTGAATAAAGGCCTCGATATCTGCACGCTACTACATTCGAGCCCATGTAGTCCATCTAAAACCAGGACCTCCAGTATTTTTATAACCATTTAAAGGTCAATAGCCCTCATATCTTTAGTCAAGTACCAGGAGTAGACTGCTGAGTGTGGAAGGCACATGCTAATGGGTTTTGGTGCTGGAGTTTTACTACTACACACCAGTTGTAATGCTACATTTACACGCTTTTATTGTGACTTTCCATCCGCTCTCATTATTCTTACTCAGTTTATTATAACACCGAGCGGAAATGATGCAAAAAAAAATAGATAATTACGAGATCATTCCGCAAGACCCTATTACAGCCAAAAGTCTTTAACTGAAATCACAACAGTTTGAATCTTCTCAATGACAAATTCATTCATCCGACTTGCTTTCAGATTTAGAGCAAAGACACAGGGGACCTCTTTTTAGTTGTTAATTTGGAGCATATTTGCACCGGGGAAATCATACTTTTTTATCTCTGTCTCACCAGAGACTTCAGTGCTCGCGTTAGTGAGTTTACTAACAGCTCGGTGCAAAGAGGCCTTCAAAGCCAGTCGCCTTATTTGGGAGGAGAATACCAAAAAATAACTAATTGATGTGGAGCAGAGCAGATTATTTCATCATCTTACACACATATTTGTCCATCTGTGCGTTGGATGAGATTGCTGAAGTATTCTGGTGCGCGTGAAACTGCGGCAATTTGCACTTCAAAGTGTTAATCAAGTGTAGAAAGTTTCGACTTCATTTTAATTCCTCTCTCTCTTTCTTTTACTGCTTCCCTTTTTTCTTTCACCTCCCTACATTAGAGTGCCTGTTGGAATGGTTTTTTGCGTTCCAGGTTCGGTCGGTCAAGTTGGCTGGACGGATTTCAAATGCACGTGTCTATATTTGGGGAATCGGAGCAATAATTGTTCATATGAGGGACGGGGAAAAGGCCGGGCCATACTAGACATGTGAGCAGTGCGTGTGTGTGTCCCAAAGGTCTTGCTTTTCATTTCAGCGACCTTGTTGTCAGGTTCGAGTGCCCACACTGCTGGTTTCAAACCACTGTTTCAATGTCTACTAGTTGAATATGTCACAAAAAATAATTGCAATACTTCTTGTACCTGTTTCAAACTAAAAGCGCACTTTTTCTAGTGTTTCTGTTGCCTTAATCCTGAGGATTTTACTGTGACATGCCTGCAGGACTGTAACATGCACATCTATACTATAGTCACGCTTCTCTCACATTAATTCATTAACTCAACTTGCAGCCTCTTTCCTCACCAACTGATTCCATACCCTCTTTCACTATTTCCCTTGACCTCAGCCAATGAAATGCTGGATCAGCTATTATCAAAGCTCGGTGAATTTGAGTATATTGCCCAGAGACATATTTATCCTATATGGGGAGGTGGGGGGTTTCTGCCAATGAAAGTTGGTGCGATCATCTTGGGTGCCTGAGCGTTCAATTTGCATTACCACACTCGACATTAGCATATTCGTGATTTAAAAACATGTACAGATCAGAAAATTAACACAAATGTGACTTTTATACTTTAAAAGGAACGCAGCAAGTTTGACTCGTGTCTTCTTCTTTCAGTTTCCTGAGCAATATGGAGGAAAGGAATGTGTCAAGTTTATTTAGATGCCTCCCCCCCTCCCATCTCCATCTCTCCCTCTCACCATTGGAGGTGTGTAATTAGGAGTGAGAGCATGGGGACGGCGGATTTGGGGGGGGAGGTAAGAGGCCCTATAATCTTTTGCTGAGAAAGCACCTTGTCCTCTCCCCTGTTTATAACATCATCAAAGTTGTGCCTCTGGGGGCCCCCAGCTTCGTTAATAATTTAGGTGTTCGTTGGCCTGGCTGACTGAGGCAGGAAGCCCTTACTTATTGAGTTTGTAAACCATGTGATGATTTACGAGAACATCTTTGCGTTTGTCACGCTCATTAAATGAAATACTCTCAGTTTCCTTTTCTTCCTCTGTGGCCTGTTTAATCAAAAACATGGAGGTAAACGCCGCCTCGCTCCGTCATGTACAGTTGTGCTTTGCAGGATAACCAGGCGGGGAGATACATGGGGAGGAGGTGCAGACGGGCATAGAACAGAGGGTTGGAGTCGGCAAAATGACACGGCTACATCAAAACTTTGAAGATGCATATTAAAAATGACATTTTCTTTCCACATTGCCATAGTCATTTATTGTTTAATCTCTAGAAACAGATTCCGCGTGTCAATATAGTTTGACAACATTTTGGGGACGGAATCCTTTCTAATTTCACTAATTGCTTTCTAACTGGTTTTGGTTTCCCACTGGTAAATGGTCTGCATAGAGAGCAAAAAGAGACATTGACACTAATGCATCGGCTAACGGCTTTTTAATTTATCTGCATTCATAAGATAGAGATCATATGGATCTGAACCACTTTTAATAGTGTACAAAGAACAGAGGTCAGAGTCTTGGCCAAAATATCCGACTACATCGATAGCCTCAAAATACTGACCATTGCCCCATGAGGCCTTTTATCCCGTATCTTAGTTTACCTTATGATTGAATAAATGGGGTTTGCCGATCTGGCTTAAGCAGCTGCCAACCCATATAAAATAATTCCCTTATTCTATTGTGGTATAATATGCTTTCACCCTGATGAAAATAAGGTTCTTCGGCATGTTTGGCTTTAAACGGACAATTAATATTTACACAATATGAAAACACTCAATATACCTACAGCATACATGTGTTGGGACCTTGGAGAGAGTTACAGAGCGTGGACATGGTGCGGAGGGTGGGTGCTTCGTGCTCAGATGGTCCGACCCTCGTACAGCACCTCACTCACCAGTTCAGCTCATGGGATTGATTATGATATGACACAGCAGAGCCAGGGGACAGTGCACAGCAGGGGGCCATAGAAAAAGGAACATTTCTTCCACCCAAGGATTTATGGCTTTTGGAAAGTTGCTCGCTGCATGTGGAGTGGATAATTGAACAGTTTCTGTGTGTGTGCATGTATGTACTGCATATGTGTGTGTGTGTGTGGTCTAATCGAAAGGGTTAGGTTAGATGAATGTGTGAGGAGGAAAAGGGGAGGAAAAAGGAAAGTTAAACGGGAAAGGGATAAGGAAAAAGAAGCACTAAATTAATTCAAAATATATTCACCATCATATTTGCACCTTGCCTAATATGTGACTGAACTTTTTATCCTAATAAAATGTATAGAAAAATTAATCCAAAACAAAATACATAGACTTTTGAGGTGTAGTATTACTAAGAGATTTAGTTTTTAATAGATACACTTGCACGTCCATGCCACCTTGTGAAAACTGCTGACCTCTGTGACCCATAATATTTCTGTGTTGGCAAAATGATTTAACTTTCTTTGTCCAGAAACTGTAAAGAGCAACTTCGCACACAAGGTGTTTATTTAGATTTGGTCGTTTGTTGCCTAAACCAAACCTCAGACGGGATTCTGGATTCAAACACTCGTCTCCGATGTGACAGTTGTGCACTTCCAACCCAAAAACACCTCCCACTGTCTGTTGATCCAGTCCTGTCTGTGGTTGCATGTCATTGCCGCTACAGTTTAATGTATATGTAGCTGATTTCCAGGAGACAGGCCTGTATGTACACAAACTATTCAGTCATGTAAATGTTTCTGAGATGGCAAAGATAAAATGAATCCTGGCGCTAGCCGTTGCTCAGAGCCCCACGTGAATATAGGATGCCGCCAAATATTTAGCGACCTTTGTTTGAGTTTGAATTATGTTTTGAGACTCCCCGAAGGCACGGCAGCGGAGGGGGATTTGTTTGTTTTACTGGCTCGTCCGTTGTTTTAGAGTTAGTTTGACCGAATTAACGCCGTTACATCTCTTCTTTAAACACAGATTACGCTGTTTAAACCACCTATAGCGTGTTTGCTCGGGAAGCGGCCATCTATCTGGCCAATTACTCCGACTCTACGCCAGGAAATGTAGAGGGTAAACACACCACCCTCTCCTCCTCCTCCTCCTCCTCCAGCTGCCACGTTTATAAATCCGCAGGCTTCTGTCGCAATTTAGAGGCCCTCAAAGTTCACTTTTTTTTTCCTCTTCTCCTCTCTCCGGCTCTCTCTTCGTCTGTGGGGATTTAGATGGTGTCACTCTAATGGGTTTTACAGTTTTTAAAGAGATTATACTTTAGGATTACTACCTGAGCGGGAGGGGGCTCGGAAAGGTTCAGCAATGCTTTTGATGTCCGGAGTGTAAACACAACCTAAGGCTACCTCGCAAGGAGGCGGCCCTGTTTTGTTATTCAGAGCCGTGGCCCTTAATTGTGGTGGTCAGGACAAAAGGGGTGGGTGTGGGGGGGGGGGGAGAAAAAGGTAAAATTTATCTATAAAGCGACAGGGGAGGGGCACGTCCAGCAAACGGTAAAGAGAGGCTGTTTTTGCATAACTGTTAAGGGACAGTGATTCCAAACTGAGGTCAATTAAGCACATCACAGATCTTGGTTAAACTTGTGTTCATTTAAAAAATATCCTGGGGACATTTGCCTCAAAAATGTATAGGAGCCTATTGTCCTTAAAAAAAAAACGACTAATGCAGACAGTTGGTATAGTGTTTAAATCATCCAAAACAAGCCATCGCTGGGACTCATTACTTGTTCTATGCTCTGCTTCCCCGGAATATTTAAACCTACGGCTCCACTGAGCCCAAGTGCAGGGATGGGGTTCTCAGTTGGCGTTATGGACATGCAAATAGGCCTTAATGTGTCCACGAGGCCCTCTAAAGGCAAATACCTCCACACTCACTCACGGAAAAAATGAGCTTCCTTCTGGTGCAGGCGGCACCGAGCGCCGCGCCGCTTCAGAACCGAATTAAGAATGAAAGTTAATGTCTGTTGACTTCGTTTTGGGTAAGCGTTTAATATTTATTGAGTCATTCGGTCGCATTTGCATGGGATGGAGAGTACAACAAGTACAGGAGACGTGTAGATGCCATTTAACGTGGTTACCAACACCTGAGTGAAGGTTGTTTAAGGGCTCATTTTGTATAATAAATGCTGTCTACTCTTCCACAACCTATGACACAAGATACTGAGCAATCCCTTTAAATCTTGTCGCTGACATCCTCATTTCCCTCTCGTCAGAAATAAACATGCTATTGAAAACATGTCAGGCTGCAGACGGAGCGAAGGCAGATATCCAGACGAAAGACGAGGAAAAGAGGGAAAGACGGAGACGGAAGAGAAACGGCACGTCGTGACAGTTATAGTCCCCATTACCTGGGGTTGTGAGTCACTATTCTGCCCTGTCACAAAAAAGCAGAGGCAAATCAATATTGTCATTCACAACTCCAGATTAAACTGCCCTCGCTTTTACTGCCTCCATGTTCTTTTGTGGGCCATTCAATGTGCCGTAACAGTGACAAACGCCTCTCGATCGATTGTTGGTGAGATCAGCGAATTAACAAGTGGAAATTCTTCTTTTTTTTCCCCCGCCCTCCCTTTGTCTTTCTGTTTTTTTCCTCTCCTCCTCCAAAATGGGCAAGGAGTGAAGCAATGGAGCAAAACACATAAAAAGACAGCAGTCATCAACAAACACAATAAAACCCTGATCTAGAAACTACTTTCCGAGGCGAGGGAGTATTGCTGTGCAAATGTTTTTGCAATTTAGAGTCGGTTGCCACAAACCACTAAATGCCCTTAAATAGTACTGTGCAGTTAAGGTTTTCAACACAAAAGTAGTTCCAGTGCTTTATGTGGGGCCAGACGTGGGAGTCGTTTGAAAAAAAAAAAAACACACAAGGATGTGGGGTAAAAAGCAAACACAAAGTAAGTATTGAAAATATCCTCCCAGATTCATGCCAGACATTCGTCCGTATTGACAATGTGGTTTTAATAGACCCTCATTGTTCCTCACGGCATCTGCGGAGATGTAAACAAAAGGCAGCGGTGTCTCTTTGCCACATGGACGATCCACATGTGTTTCCATAACAGATCAAGTGCACTGGCAAGTCCAGAGTTCTTTCCCAAATCCCCGGTAATGCCGACACAAAGACGCAGCTCGCAAAACGTGGACGGAGCGGCACACTTGGCACGCACGTGATTTGGGGTCCAGAATGACTTTGGCGTGGGGGGGGGGGGGTGTGGGGGGGTCAGGTGTGTGATCAGGTTGGAGCTTTAAAGCTGTCAACTCCGGAAAAAAAAAAAAGGCTAAATTGAGGATTAGGGATTGGAGGGAGGGCTCAGCCCCGTTTGATGGAGAGTCTCGACAGTTAGTCCCAGGAGACTCGGGGCATGAGACGGTCTCAACTGGGGCTGGACACCTTTTCAGACGTCGCTCATAGCCGGGCTCTCGTGTGTGTGAACGAGTCGTGGGACAGGCAGGCTCCAAAAAAACTAAACAATAAAAGGAGGAAGGAGGCAGCTTCTTTTTGGGCGTGAGAGGTGCAGGTCGGGGTCACGGGTTCACATTCTCAGTGGATCAGTATCATTACGTGCTCAAGTGCTGCAGTAATGCTCGGGGTCCCACCTGCCTTTGTCAGGTAGGGAGGAAAGAAGACAGAGAGGCAGGGGGGCCCCTCCCTCACAAATCCTCCTTCTTATCACTAACTCAGGGGCTCTATGTTCATCAGCGGCGCTCTACAATCATAGAGCAGTGTGTGCTCAGAGCACGTCAACAGCTCAGCATGCCTTTGATTCATTGTATTTTGGTCACTTTACAAATTTTACAAATCGGAGGTACATAGACGATGTGTCATACGCCTTCACTATATTGATACATACATTCAACTTTTGTTATCTCGTTATTGTAATAGATATTGTTTTATTGCCCGGCACAAAATGTATCTACAGTGGTTATCTAATGTTTTGACACAAGAGATGTCAGAACCAGGCAAAACTAGAAGTAAACTTTGAGTAAAATGTAGCTGGAGCTAAAGGTCAAAGGTTAGACTGCAGCACATCAGAATCAGAATCAGATTCAGAAGTATTTTATTGCCAAGTAGGTTTACACCTACAAGGAATTCGCTCTTGTTGTTGGTGCATATAATGAACATGAACATAGAAACATAAAACGCAATAAATACAACATACATAGGAAAAGCAATAAAACAAATAAAACCAGTATATATATACTCACTGTTTACTTCTTATTTACTCACTTTTTTCCAATATTTATACAAAGTAACATTTATTTTGACATAAACATTTCTGAATAAAAATATACAAAAGATAAAAGATATAAAAAGTGAAGTAAAAAGTGTTTTGTTTTATACAACAAGAGTTTTTCATTTAAATATTTTGTTGGTGATTTGATCAGAAGTTACTCAACATGTCTGACGGCTGAACACAAAGACGTATTTATTTTTAAAGACTGTTACAGGCGGTGTCATATGTGTGTGTGTACTTGTGTGATTACTTACATACGCATATGTTTGTGTGCGTTTGCAAGTGTGAATGTGTACAGTAAGTGAATGCATGCGTACGTGTACACACACGGATGCGTGTTTCTACGCGTGCGTGTCAGTCCGATGCGCAGTAAGACGCTCTGAGCTCGTTTAGCCGTTAATTTCTCCTCCTCCAGTGAGAGGAGCAGGGGTCGCACATCAAAGCAGCCGCTGATGACCGAGCGACAAAGGTCTGAGTCTTAAGAGCCTGCCCGAGCCTGCTCCCCTGGATTTACACACTTAGCAGGGGATAAACAAAAAGGACTGGAATTTATTTCTCGGACTACACAATTAGACCTACGTACACACTTTTACACACACACTCACACACACTCACACGGGGCATTTTTCAACACTTCTCTTGATTTCTCAGAGAAAAATCTGGCATATTTCGGGGACTGATATGTATGAGGGTGCAATGTGTTCAATTAAATGTAGTTTAACAAGGGAGCACGTCAGTTTTCCTCTGTCCTCTTCTGTCCCATGTGTGTCTGTGTTTGTTTGGAGCAACAGGAATGGGTAATGTTTTATAAAGATTAGGAGTTAAACAGCAGTAGAAGTGAAGTCTGAGAACATGCAGCAGTTGCAGCGGAGCAAGAAACATTATCGTGGCCAGAATTGAGTTATTAATGCTCTACTGTAAAACTGCTTTCAGACAGACACTGAACTCCGCAGTCACTCCGTATTTTCTCCCGAGGAGGTGCGACGTGTGAACACAAATTTCCCAGGGAGACGCTCTCCATGCAGACCTCCCCCACCTGGCCCCCTAGTCTAGAGTCCGTAGAGATCCAGGGTGTCAATACGTCACTCGATGAAAGGAAAACTCGGAGTTAACGGTGTAGACAGTTCTCAGGATTCTACCCGCAGGTCATGTCTGAAAACAGCTGATGAGTGCTCCTTTTGACATTAACGAGTGTAACTAATTACCTTTTTTATTTTAGATAGATTAGTTATTTATTAGTTATTTTATTTTATTCAAACAAATGCAATCATCTGACTTTATAGTGACACAAATGAGAGAATTAGTCAATCAGTGTTTGTAGCCACAGTGGCAGAAAATCCGAGACTTGTGAGAACAGTGTCCTAGTTCTGATCTGCCGAGAAACCTCGATGTTAGAGTTTCAGATTTTATTCTTTCACACCTTCAAAACTGTATGATTGACTAGGTGACTGATGTGAAGGTCTGTTGAGGCTGCAGCAAATAGACTTCCTCATACAGTCGTGATTGTGGGACTAATAAAGGATACAGTCCAACAGATGTCCCACAGGGTCACAGACTCGGCAACCTAAAATATAGATGTGCTATGTGTGCATTATTGAGAAAAAGTAACTGTAACAAAATTGTTATTTTTCAGGAAGTGGTCATGACAGAGGGACACGACACCATCACACGTGCAGTTGGAGACTTGACGATAAACATCACCCAAAGAACAAAGCAGGACAGTCACGGGATCGAGTTAAGTTTCTCACTCGTACACGCTCCAGACTTGCACGTACCAATTTCCGTGCAAAGTCAAAATGACAGGGAATTATACAGATTAAAACATGTGCACAGGAATATGCACGGACTCTCCCACACACACAGACACGCACACACAAACACATACACACAACAAGGTGCGTCTGCTTTGCAGTGGTGTCAAAGTAGCCAGGTATTTATGCGCCTGCTTGGCTTATCAGATTTCAGTAGCTGCCCTAAGGGAACGCAAAAGATAGATAGCCATCCAGGCATGACCTCTCTCTCACACACACGCACACACACACACACACACACACACACACACACACACACACAAAGATATAGTAGACAAATGACAATTCAGGCATGACATCAGGCACCATCAGAGATTAACCAGTCACAAAAGCCAAAACTTAACAAAAGCTTCTGGTTTTAAAGCTGCTGACTTATTTCGAATGGTGTGTGTGTGTGTGTGTGTGTGTGTGTGTGTTTTCTCTGTGTGTATCCGTAAACACTATAGATATATAGTATAAATGGCTCTGTAGCCTCTGTGGCTTTTGTCCCGCTGTTATCAGCAAATCTTGGAAAATCTCCACACCAAAACAAGCTTGAGAAAAATAGACCTTTGCGTCAGATTGATCATTTAGAATTATTTGTATCTGTCCGCACATTATACACACCGGATGAAAAGTTGGTCAGATGATGGGCTGATAGTGTCTTTATGTTATTGTGTGTGTTGTTGGGTGGTTCAAATCTAAACTACAGGCGGTGTCGCTATTTTTCTGAGGAGGTGAACTCTGAGCTGCCTCCTTGTATGTATTTTTTCCCACGCTTTCTGGGTTTCCCGGGTCGCTGCCACGCTTTTGAGAACAAATGTATGTAAATCGCGATAATGAAGCGGGGTGCGTAGCAGTTGTTCATGCTGCCGTTCCTCCTGTTGTCGTCGCGGAGCCAGGTGAGACCGGCTTCACCTGGCTGATAGCATCTGATGTCACATCAGCTCTGTCTCCAGGCCCCGAGGCACCACCAGCGTTTATTTAACTGTAATCATTTCAAGGCATCTTCTCTTGACGATCACTAGAAGATAGATGGAAGGAGATGGAGGGAGAGGGAGGGAAAATGGAGCAAAAGAGAATGCAAGAGAGAGATAGAGAGAGATGAGGCACACCTCAGAGTTGCAAATGCTCTCCTCTTCCTGTCCTCATGTGAGGATAAATCCACAGCAATGCATTATAGATTCAAAACACATCAGTGTTACTACATTTACATCCAGCGTCCACTTCTTCAGAATTTTTCAAACCTGTAAAATGGTTTCTTTTGAAAACACTGCTGACCCCATTATATGTTTTAAAGGGCCAAAATTGTTGCATGTAAAAACCAAGCCTGCTTATATGATATGATTTCACAGAACAGTATCCACAATGGGAAAGGAATACAGCTGCTCAACGGCACCAGGCAGTCGCTCGTCGGGTTGTATTTTGAGCCTCTAGGGGGCGGGGTCAGTGGCTGATGCTCCCTCCTTCGATTGGTCACAAATGGAACACTCTATTCCCCAATTTATCTCTAGTCTTCCCTAGAAAGCCTTGTGTGCAGACGTGTTTTTTACCTGCAGGAATTTTGAGACCGATTAAACACCACAGGGGTTGCATTTGATACCTTTGCTGATTCGTCGGGCTCCTATCACATGACCCTTGACAATGAATGGCACCCTCCTTTCCTACCAGTGGAGAATTCAACATTAACAACACTTCGCACATACAACACACTGGGATAATAATATGATGATGGGCTCTGTGGGGGTGAAAGGTCAAATAATGTGGATGACAGGTTGGACTTTGAAGTTTCGCAGCAGGTTGTCCTCCGCCTTCCAGTCCTTCCCCTCCCATCCTTCCCCAGGCTCCCAGTACCCCCCCCCCCATCTTTCTTTCTCTGTCAATCAGCCTTTTTTATTTCTTTCCCTTTCTGTCCGCTCCTGTCTGAATATCTACTCATCCTTTTTTTCGCATAGCTAATTTTTGTTTTTGTTTTATTTGAACCCTACCCATCCATGACGGGGGTTCTGCTGAGCGGGTGTGCTCCGCTGCAGCGCCACATGTCTCGACATTTCCTTCACAAACTCGCCGTCTTGTCGAGGTGTGCCAATGAAAGCATGTACCACACCCCCGTCGGATTTTAGCAGCAGAAAACAGTTACAACCTAAGTGAGAAATAGATTGTTTAGGGAAAACACTGGAAGAACTACTTTGCCTAAGGGATGGAACTGGTGGGTGTGTGCATGTGTGTGTGTGTGTGTGTGTGTGGGGGGGGGGGGGGGGGTTGGTGTGTGTGTAGCCCCCCCACACACATACAGTCAGTCCAAGGCCATCAACATGCACAAACTCATTGCACATATTAATACATATGCACAAATGTCCAATTGCACACACCCACACGCCGAGACATCTGTCACCTGCTTGAATTTACTGTACTTGAGCAAATCTACACACTTTCTCTCTCAAAGACTCACACACACAACAGTTGTTGTTTTTTTTCAGATCTGCTCCTTTGCAGCAAATCTACAAAGTTCCCCGAGTGCCAGGGCTGCACCGCACTGTGTCATCCACAGAGCCGAGATCTGTACCTGTGACTGCCTCGCTCTGATGAGAAGCTGTGATGCTGCCACCTCTAGCCGTGTGTCTTTGTGTGTCTGTGTGTGTGAGAGAGAGAGAAAGGGAAAAAAAGAGTTTCGAAACAGAAGGGCTGTGAATAGGAAAGAGGAGGTGGAGAGAGTGAGACGGAGAAAAGAGGGAAAAAGGAGTGATAGACCAGTGAACAGAGTTTAAACTCAAATTTGCACTTTGTAATGGCACTGTAACAAAACGAAGTCAATGAAGGCATTTATTCCCGGCCTCATATAACCAACGTCTCCGTCACGGAAGACAAAGAATCCCATGACTGGTGATAATTCCTCTCATTAGTGAGACTTTTCTGCGGTGAGAGATCTTTGACTTTAATCCTCCGTTTAGTTACAGATTGAATTGACCCCCGGGGGATTTTTCACAGTGGTCGTTTTGGGTTCAACACTGGAGGTAGACATGCATCTGCCACTCGGCCACTTTGGTGCTCAACGCTTTAGCTTGGAAAAAGTGTCAGAGGCTCTTGGAGATGTGGTGTCCGGTTTTTTACCTCCTCCAAGGTGTTCATGTTGTCAGCCCTGTGCGCTTGTATGTTGGTCGGTTTGTGACAAAGATTACCCAAAGACAAATGAACACATATCTTGGTGGAGGGATGCAGCATAATTCAGGGGAGAATCCAATCAATTTAGTTGCGGATCCTGAATAGGAATAATATTACATTTTTGACGTTTTCACAGTAATCCAGGAAATAATTTGAGAATCTTGGTGAAATCTTTTCTATTTTTTATCAAGTGTATTGTTTGAATCATGGGTGTCTTGTACTGTGAGTTTACATTGTATAATTCATCGACATGAATTATCCATAGATATCTGTAATGACATAAGACCGCCAATATTTCTTTCTATTTCCGTTTGCATTGTAAGAGCTGGCTAGGGACCACAGATACAAATGAACACCAAGATGAAATATATAATTAGATATACACTGTTGAATTTTCATTAAAATTATGAATCACCATCACATGGCGGACAGTATGAAAAAAAATAATCTCATTCCTCAACATCCAAACGTTGCACCGACTTGTTTGACCCCGCGCTGAGGTGGCTGCATCTCTCTCTCGCGTTCATTTGTTTCAAGTTGCCCTCACATTGGACCCACTAATGGGTCCTATTTCTCTCTCTCTCCCCCCTTCTCTTTCAGCCTCTCTCTCTCCCTCCTCAAGCTGTGCTCCCACTAATGGACAGATGGCATCCCATTGTTTACTGAGCCAAGGTACAATGCCTTATCGGCCATAGCAGCGGAAACTGGGCTAGCATTTCTGCTTGACCCAGCTTAAATCTGCCACCAAAAAAGGAGGAGGGGAAGGAGGGCAGGAAGAAAAAAAGGAGGAAGGGGAGAGAAGAGAGTCGCAATATGATTTCTGGCCCTCTGTTTTCACCTCTTTGACCCTGGATAGTGTGTGCATTTATATGTGTGTGTGTGTGTGTGTGTGTGTGTGTGTGTGTGTGTGTGTGTGTGTGTGTGTGTGTGTGTGTGTGCACGTGTGTTGTAATGGTCAAACCCTCCCCCCTCTATTCCCCTCCTCACCTTCCAGTAATCGAGTGAGCTGTGACAGCTCCCATCATATATACTCACACAAATACAAACACACACACACACACACACACACACACACACACACACACACACACACACAGAGACACTAAGCCTTGAGGCAAGAGGTGATTTCTGGGCGATGGGATGCAATCAACTCAGAGCCAATCAGTAATGAGGGTTAATCAGTTGATCGATCGGAGAGGAGGGGCTCCGCAGCCCCGGTCCCTGCCTCCCTGTGACTTCAGTGTGCTGCTAGTGGGATGGAGCAGGTAGGAGAAGTTGTGTGTTGACAAAAAGACAATGACACATGTGACAAACACATTTCATAATTCTTTTATTTATTTTTCAACAAGATGTTGACACTGCTCCTCAAAATGTTTTGTACATCATACACTCTTAGGTATTGGAGCTTCTGCCTGAAGGGCCGTGTGCTACAACCACCTGCTTTTGAAGAACCCTTTTTTTTTTTTAAATGGTTTCAAACAAGGATTTTTTATAAGACTAAAGGTTTCATCAAAAACATTTTTTATTCAAAGAACCCTTCTTGGAAGAAAGAGATCTTCAAGCGTTCTTAAAAGCATGTAAGATAAGAGAGGGTTCGAAGTCAAACCTTTGTACCAGGTACCAAGGGTTCTCCATGGGGACATGCCAAAGAAACCTGGTGCCAGTCAGCAGTTTGTTGTAAATTCTCATAATGACATTGCCTGCTCCAGGTATTCATAACAGGAAATGCAACAAAAAAAAGTTGTAAATAACCAGTTATTGACAATCTTTTGTTTATCTGAGATTATTGTAAAATAATGAATGTTTTCAAGGCCAAATTTTTACCTCACCTTAACCAGATCGGATCAGGTTGATCCTCCATCCCCACAAAAGAGCAGTTTGTACATCACTACCATTGAGGGCCCCTGTTTCAGCCCCTCACACCCCCCAGCTCCTCTCCTCCGTTTAACCCCTGAGGGCCAAAGACCTGGGGAACTTTTAATTATCCACAGACCCAGCTCGGCTCTTTTTTTTTCTCTCTCTCCCACTGGCCACTGAATGGTCAACAGGCTTTTTACTACTCAGTGAGGCATCAGCGCCTGAATAATAATAGGAAACAATGTTGGCGTGCGGGGAGAGGTGTCTGGGGGGAGCCTATGGGCTGAGGGAGATAGATAGACAGAAAGAGGGAGATTGGGGTATCATTAGATAAGCCTGTCAGTTAATTAGCCCTGCTTCAGGAGGGGGGGGGGGGGCCCACGCCCCCCCTCGATGCCACGAATGGCCATCAGGCATTATCCGTGGTCGCCTACTTTTTTATGGTCCTTTGCAGGCGCTTCTGACGAGGTTGTTAAGCAGCATGGAGGGCATATGGTGCCGGGATGGACCCACGCTGTCGTCAGTCAGTTGCACATTAACAGGAGGGAGACAGAAAAGGTTTTGACCTCGTTGTTGCAGTGGTGGAGGGACATAGTAGCCATTTAGGTCCCCTCCAGTGCTATGGAGGCGTGTGGGCTATTCATCAGGCTAGTTGGGTGGGACGTCCTGTGAGCTGATGACAGTCTGTTCCGACCAGCGTCTGGATTTACGGTGGCCAGAGGTGCAAATCTCAAAACACAATAAATTACAATAACACAAAGGCATTAACTAACAGAAAAGGTGCGATCGTCACCTGGTATCGACAAGGCTCATCGCTGATTGGATGCACGCGTTTTGTTGTTGTGTTTTCTTAATCTTTTGTGTGTTGTTGTCGTGAATTGCACAACAGGCCCACCGTAGAATTCCCAACAATTACAATTCATGCATATTGGAACACTTTCCCAAAGGCAAGTGCAAGAACCAGTGCTGTGGGAGATGGTTTAAGTGTTGCAGGGTTTATTTGGACATGATTTTCTTTTATTGAAAGGGTCACTTCAAATACCCAAAAAAACGTATTTTCCTACTTATTACTGATGGAATCAAGATATACAGTTTCAGTTTTATTTGGCACACTTTTCCGATCTTCACTGACTGTTGGCAGAAACAACGGTTCTCACTGATCGGACAATATTGTTTCTGGAAAGGGATTATTCAAATGTCATTTTTGGAGGCTGCAAGTATCAAAAGGAAAATAACATTCATCTCCACTGTATTAAAGCAATAAGTCACCTCTCCCAAAGAGGACTGGGGAGAGCCGTACATAATGATGTATCAGATTAATGTAGCAAGAGCGTTGAACACTCGTTTATATGATTGTTTGCAGCCACTTCCTAACAGTCCACTTTGTTCCAGTTAAACACAAAGACTGTGTGTTTTGCCTGCAGCACATTCAGGGGGACACACAACATATGCAAAAGCACACAACATTCTTTCTTTCTTTCTTACTCTCTCTTTTTATCTGTTTTTTTCTTTATAGGCCAACAACCCCTATTATATCTGTGTCTTTCGTTCCATCACTAAGTCATCTTCCTCTCTACCCTTCCTATCACCTCTTTACTTTTTCTCCTCTTTCACCTCTCCCACTGTGAGCTTTACAGGTTTCGCCCCTGACCGCCACCTTCTCCCTTCTTCAATCTCCTCCATTATTTCCCCAAATCCTCTCTCCTCTCTCCTTTTTCCCCCCAATCACCTCTTCCTCCCTCCTCTCCCTCTCATTGTCCCCTCTTTCTCTTGCAGTAGTTGCTGGGCAGGCCGAGCCCCGGGGCAAGAGAAGCAGCGCCCAGATCTGCTCTGTGTCGTGTGACTAGTTATTTTTATCCCAAGTCACTCTCTAAGCCCAAACAGCTCTCTCTCCATCCCTTTCTTTGTTTGCTCTAACTCCCTTTTCAATTTTATTGTATTACATTTTTGGGCTCCTGGTGTACTCATTGCCCTGTATTTACTTTTTTTAATTTACTAAACGTATTTATTTAACGTAAGATGAGTGGACTGTGTTTGTTTGCATACAAGCCTTTGTGTGTGTGTGTTGGTGTGTGTGTGGGGGTGTGTGTGTGTGTGGTAACATTACAAATATCCTTTATAAACACGGACCTCCTCTCTCCTCTGGTGGGTACATTTTCCTGAAAATGTTGTATCTTAAAATATAGTTTGTGTCTATTCTATTTTCAAACTACAAGTATAAACACTATATCAGAATGTTAGTACAACTCACACACAATAACAACATCAGAGTTTGACGTTCTAGAGAGCATTTTGGGTGGGAACAAAAAAAGAAATGTTGTCAGGAAGGAGGACACACACATACTCACACAAACGCGAACACACTCGGTGCATGTGTTCAGGAGGAAGCCCATTGTGCGGAGAGGAGATCGATGGAGGGGTCAGGTCATGGCAGAAGAGGTAAAGCAGAAACAAGCAGGAGATTGTTTTCTGCGTCTCATCCTCCTCCGCTGTCTGGAGACCCCATTGGTCAGTGTGTTGCGCCAGGGTACAACCTTTATCCTCAGGGACCACACACTGTTCACTTCTTTCTGTGGAAAAGTTTTGTACGAATAATAAATAAATAAAATCTTCGTGATGCATAAACGTAGAATATACTTCTATGAATGTACTTACTACAGTACCGTCGTTATTTTTTTATTGGATGATATATTGGAAAGAAACAATTATTGTTGCTAAAAAGGCTTCTGTTATAAAAACTCCAAATAACTTATTTAATCATGTTCCTGGACCAATCTTATTTTAAAAATGTTACTTGCCTTTACCCTACAGTGGATGTAAAAATTTTAAAATATGACAAGTCAAACCCCTTTATATATTTATCGTCCATCCCTTTAAAATCTGTTGAGTGAATAAAGTATATTTAAAGTTATTGATTATCGCCGGATGCTGTGTAACAATATTTATCACATTTTTATCCATAAAATAGGTGACTCTGCTGCAGTCGCAGCTTCCAGTGGGAAGAATGTCAATAGTAAATTATAAGTGAGTAATAATAGGATTGAAACACACAGAACTGTAGTATGTTCTCTCTACCAGAACTGTGAATTCTTGCTGTTATGAGCAATCAGCTGTTATCTTCGGAGGCCGGCCCCTAACTAATAAGTGTGGGAAATGAGCATGTGGTTCTCCGCAGCAGGCCTCCAGCCTCTACCCACATTGATCTGCTTTGTCCACCTCGCATCCCCTCCTGCCCTTTCCTGGGCACTACATAGGGTATGCATTGTGCTTAATAAAGTTTACAGTGGCCCTAGGACGTTTGACTTCCCTGGGTACCAAGAGTCGGCACATTTTGGGGGCTTAATCAACTGGGACAAAAGACCTCAACTGACACTTCTCAGCAGCCAGGCTTGAGTGTCGCTCAGCAGGAGTACAGCCAAAACTGACTAGTGAGATCATAGCAAGCCATGAAATGCAATTATCATTTAAAACCCTTGCTGCATGGTGAGTTTCTGTATTAGCATTGGAGGAGTTTCTGTCTGGAGGGCCCATCATTGACGTAGCTAATGAATTAGACCTGACCAAACTAAAATTCACTTCGGCCTTTCTTGTGACCTCAAGGCCCTGAGGTGCTCTGTGACTTGTCTTTTTTTGGAGCTTGGGGGTGTTGAAGGGCTGCAGAAATGCTAACAAGTACTCCACTTTTTAGGAGGAAGAGATATATCAAAGGGTTAAAATGCTAACAAGGACATAGCATCACTAAATTAGCCGCCAAGCGGTTGTATCATTGCCGGTCTCGATATAGGACAGCGGAAGAAAGGGCAGTGAGGTGTGGAGCCTTGGCAGTGATGGATGGGATGGGGGTTTATGGTAGGCAGATTGTTTCAAGACCAACCTGTGGCTCCTCTACCAACATCTTCTGGAGAAAGAAAAGTGTTTTGTTATCAGCCTTCCCTTTACACAGATACATCCCGAATAAATTAATAATCATTATCATTTTATTTACTTAAAGTATGTTGCTGTGAATTTATCTGAATATGGCAATGCTTATGGGAGATTTAAATTGTGTGATAAGAGAGGACTGCTTGAACTGAGGCATTTTAAAAATGATTAAGTTTACAGTATTTGCTAATGGGTCTGTCCTTGCAAGATGCCACAGAAAATGTTCCACTGGGTGCCACATTTTGGAACTGACTAATCCTCCAGATATAAAGTATAGATCACTAAGACAATGAAATTTATTCCTGTTTTATGACCACACAAAAACCATTTGATGTGTTTTTGTGGCATTTTCTTTTGCAAGGATCTATCCATTGTAACGACAGTGCTCACCTCCTAAAGAGGAAGTGTTTCCCCCAAACAAAATGATATCCACAATGCTATTTTGCAGAGGCTGTGTTGCTGCATCCCAGGCTTAGACAGCTGTGCTTGTTCTACAGTAACACAAATAAGCCAGAGCATTTCCTCCCCTGTAGCCGAATGATACTGTAGGTCTGACTAGGCGGGACGACACAGTTGTTGACTCCAGAATTTCCTTCAGAAACTATAGACTGTTTTCATTCTATTGCAAAATTATTTTCTGATGAAAACTCTGGTAAAGTATTCTTACATCTTAAGACATAGCTTGATTACTATAAGGATATTTTGCTCTTGTCAGAGCCGGCACATGGCGAGCACTTGACTGATGGCATGGCTCTCTTTCCCTAGAGCTGCTGGGTCCCCTGGCAGTCTCATTACCCCCCACCCCCAGTCCACACAGCTCCCTCAGGGTGTCGCCACCAGAGTGTGTGTGCATGGATGTGTGTGTGTGTCCTGTATCACCGCTGTGCAGGTAGCTGACTGTGACAGCTCACTCCACAGGTAAGTCAGGTGGGAGAAAGGACGACCCCCTTGGGAAGATCCCAGTCGACCGGACCCCAAGGGACAGAGAAAGAGGTCAGAGATAAACTAGAAGAGGGAGGTGGATAGGTCAGGCAGCGAGGGGTTTTAGAGCTTAGGTGAGGGTTCCCCTGTGACTTCCCCATAACCATTCACACTTGCCTGCCCAGGCTCACCGACAAACAAATGTGTGTGCGAGTGTCTGTTAGTGTGGATGTAAATGTCTGTATACACAGAGATTGGTGGTTCTGGCCATTGTCACATGGGGCATAGGAATTGAACAAAACGTGTACTAATGGTAAGGAAGTCACAAACTGACGAGAGCATGATAAATGGCTGGGTCGATCCTCAATTTCCCACTTCCACTTGGGCTGTATGAAGCTCTGTGGCTGGATGTTTGGGACGGGTTATTTCTTCCAAGTTGTGGGACATCAAGACTCATCTATTTCTCTGGTGATAAATTGTTTATACATTTTAGAATAACATGATTGTTTTATAAAACGTTGTAGCAACTATATGTATATTCTATATATACAGCCTCTTATCGCAACTACTATACCTCACAGGACAATGCATCCCACAGCTGCCAATAGCAATTTAAATTGCCAGAAAAGAGCATCACAATTGTATAATTGATGCAGCTCGGTTACATCGTTTTTTTATATCCAATATTCTCACTTTCTACAATATCTGCACATGGCACCATATGACATGGTTGGGGTTAGGGAACTAAGGTCAAAGGCTTTATTGCCATGTGCAGAAATAACCATTATCAATGTAATTTACTTCTTATTTCCATATGTCTCTACCAGGTGCTGTCAATACATATATAAATTTAATAAGGAGAAAATAGAATGAAGTGAAAAAAAGAGTACAGAATTAATAAAAGTTAATTCAAGCAAAACAAATAGCAATTTGAGGATGCATATTTAGATATATAAGAAAAAGTAAATATAGAATCATATACCATAACAACGTCTATTTTGGTACATTTCCCAAAGACAAGGGGATGTCCAAAGAGTTGTAATTCTCAAAGCAGTACAATTTATAAATATAAAGAGCACAGCATATGAGTAGCAGTATCAGATAGAGATACTCAATTGGTCAATGTAGGACACAGGATTCTTCATGACTTAGGGGGCTTACACCTTAAGATCAGTCTTTCCATCCAAATCGCACTTCCAAATAACAGATATTTAAACTCCTATTACACTCAGAGACATTCATGAAAGAAGGCTTATCTTCCCTTATACCCGACAGGTGGGGATTTGATAGCTGTACTCAAACTGCGAAGCATTATAGCAGGTGTTTGCAGGATTCTTAATAGCTCCCATGTGTCTGAACATGCCTTTGCTTACGCTGACAGTAAGTGTGCATTCAAAGGACGCGTCAAGGTGGATTTGCACGCGTGTTCTTCCAAACTTTTTTTTATTTCTCCACACAGGAACTATTGTATTGTCTTTATCCTCTAGCCAACCGCACAACTTGAGTCAGAGAGTTTACTCGGTCATGGAAACATTCCGACTCATGTGTCACGAGACGCAAAGCCCTCCCCAAACTTGCACCATGATACCAACGAACCCCTTTAAAAAAAACTCTCTGATGAGGCAACACAAACAAGCTTCTCTGCCTCTTGACTCTTCTTGTCAGGGCTGCCCTTTATCACCCTCTCTAGTTTTTATGAAGGGAGGCCTATCTTTGGACTATCATTTGACATCATGTACACATTCCTCCTACCAGATGCTCCCTTGTGATATGCTGTGTGTGTTCCCCCCTTGCTATGTGACTCAATGGGCTGCTTTCTTCCTCTGGAGCCTCCCCCCCTCCATCCACACACAAACATATAGACCATGTCAGCCAAGTCCATTCAACTGATGGAGACTGCTGGCTGCAGGGGGAAAAAGCCACCACATGATAGCGGGTCCGGCCCCTCACAGAAAACCACCTTTTCTATCTGAGTGGAGAAACAGACAATGCTTTGTAGACCATATAGAGGGAGTCTACCCCTTCTATTAAAGGCACTGACGCCCAGCTGCTTAAGCACGTCGCCCAAACTATGGACCATTGTTACATGCATGCCTGCTTTAGTCACATCCCTTCCTCGATTGGCCCCCAGTGATGATCAATGGCCGAGCCCTGCTGGAGTGGCTGAGGGTCTCTGGCACCCCACAGGTCTCAGTACTGGGCCCACTCATCTTGTGACTGATCGCCTGTCGCTGTCCACCCTCTCCACACCCCTGGACAGGACTTGGCACTAGTGGTCGGCTCCTCAATTAAACCCAAACAGCAGATCATAGACTCCTTGTCAGACGCCACAAGAAGCATTGTGGGATTTCCAGCATGAGGTATACCGTTTGTGGTGGCCAACTTTGCAGGAGATACTGTAGGTGCACCAGTCCTGTCTCATCCTGTCTCCATTTTACGACGGCCCTTTAAAAGCTAATGTCTGTGATCTCATCTGTTTGGTGCAATTAAATTCTTCTTTTAGTGGTATTGCGAGGAGGCCTCAGCGAACGCGTCCATCAGAGCAGGGGCTGCATATAGGAGACATGCTCAGTTAGACGGGGTGGTCATAAAGGTTATATTAATGGTTTATGTACCCCCACTGCAGCATTGTTAATGGCAAATGGCATTTACTGTGTGCTGCAGAGGAAGGCCATTCAATCCACTGTATGGTTTATCTATCATGTCAAGCGCTCAATAAAAAGGCTTCACTAATATCAAAGGAGACTCAACACAAAGGCTCTACCCCTGGGCTAGGTTTAAACCTTCTCTTCTGTTTTATGTAACAAAATGAGTAGTTTATATTTTCAATTTTCAGAATCTCCTTCTGTTTTCTCACATGGGCTCATTCAGACATTATCCGGAGTTTTTACTCAGATGCGGGGGGGGACTGGAAGGAGAGACCCAGGAGCCTGTGTGGAGCCTTTCACGTTCTCACATGAACCTCCCTCAGATAATGTCAGGAGATTATACAGAGTTTAGTACATGTATGAAAACATATAAAACAAGTCTCCCCACCCCAACACACACACGCACAAACACACACACACACGCAACATATCAGCACTTCATTGCTTTTACAGTGGAGCAATCCCCACAATGCGGGGCTCAATGCTAGAGAGGATAACGATAATGATGATGGAGGTTATCGTGGAGTAATTACTGTGCATGGAGGATTCCACGCAGCGCAGAATGAGTAAAACACCCAAGCGAGAGAGAGAGAGAGATCCGAGAGATTGAAAGAGGGAACGAGGAAGAGAACGCTGAGGAGGGGGAGGCTGGGGAGGAGCGGGAGCGTGTGGAGGGGGAGGGAGGGGTGAGGGGGGGGGTGCTTGTATCTCTAAATGTGTCACTTGATTGAAGCGCGCAAGGTTCCGAGCTAATTACATCCAGAACCGCAGCCCGGGAACAGATGCCATACTTGTGCATCAATAAATGCTTATAAGTAACTTATTTAGGGCTGCCTGCCATGCAAGGAAATGGCATGACTTAAAGCACAGGCGCCCGAGGGGCTATTCCACAGCTCTTTGTCTTGTCATCCTGCATCTTTTAAATCTATTCACCGCTTCAAAACAACACAGACAGACAGCAGGGCAGGCAGGGGAGAAAGAGAAGAGAAGAGAAGAAGGAAGAAGGAAGGGGTGGGGGGGAGAGAGAAAGAAGATACAAATATTCACACTTTGCAGACAGTATTATGTTTGTCATTTGGGTTGTCTTGGAATCAAAGAAACGCTGTCTTCCGTTGGATTTGTGAGTGGTAAAGGAGTGGTGAGAGCGCCGCGTTTGAGGCCAAGCTCCCGTTTGATGCACTGCAGCTGTCCTTTAAAGTTTTAAGATAAATATGTTTTGACTCGAGCGCAGAGAGATACATTAGCTTGACAAGTCACTGCTATGTTTTATTTAGCTGTTAACTGCATCAGGACTACATGTCAGAAAGTTGTCAAAAAATTACAGGTACTTCCCTGCGTAAGGGTTTTTTGTTTGGTGTGTGCACAATGCAAGTTCTTTTTTTTGTGCGTGTGTTGTTTTTGCTGGTTGGAGCATATGTTGACGTGTCATTATTTGTACTGACTGCTGGGAGTGACAGACACAAACAGACAGCCTGACAATCCCACAGCGTTGCACACGTAGAACAGAATGTAATCAAAGCCAGACTTTAGCTTTCCGCGAAGATAACAGGCAATTAGTGTTGCCATGGCCATATAGCTTCTCTATTCACTGCATGCATTTGATTGACACAACTCGTAGCAACCTCATTTTTTGAATTGCTTGAAATTAAGCCTTAGAACACTATTCGGGTTATTAGTGCACCTCTGAATGAAGCTCATTGTTGTTTCTCTACGTACCGCTCTGTCTTGTTCCTAAACATTTTCGAGCCACCACTTTATGCAAATCATAATTTATTTTGTGCACTAGTGTTCACCCATGCTCATACATGTGTGTGCGAAAGTATGCTGGTGATCCGAGGCCTGTACACGGAGCTATTTAAAGCAGCAAAGCAGGAAAATCAACTGTGTGTAGCATTAAGGGCCCCTGCACAATCCCCAGGATTAGCATACAGACAGAAAGAGCTTCTTCTCTCATTACCTTCTCTGCTATACATGATGTAAGAGGGCGAAAGTGCCTGGGAAGTCTGGTTGGTTTCGATCAACCTGCGTGACTGACCAGTGCTGGAAACGCCTCGGTGCTTGACACCAAGAAATGCTAATGCAGGAGAGCGGGAAGCGTTTCCTCCCGACTGTTTGTTCCATCTTTGTGAATGCAAGAGGCTGTGTTTTGCAATTGATGATTGTCCCAAGGAATAATTAGATAGGTTTGCATTTTTCATGAGATTAATTCATGGCTTTCTAATGTGCGTTTTGTAACCTCACACTGCATATAATCTGTGCCATATTACCATATCTGAAATATGGATGATATTTAAAAGGAATATGCCATATGTTAGAAGCAGCCTCTGCACCAGGGGTTTAACCAATGTGTAAGCGGAGTGGAAACGGCCCACTCTGTTTGGTAATGATTTTTTTCATGAGCTTGGAAATACGTTTTTTCATTGGTATTCTCAGAGAGTACTGTCTGTAGATGGATCATATTTATGAAAATGTCTAATGCTTACAGCTGGGTGTACATAAACACAAGTGCATTGAAAATCAAGATTCTGATCAAGTTATAATAACTTTGTTTAAAAGGCAGTTTAACCCAAGGACAGATCGAGGGGTGGGGCCAGGGGGGCACTATCCCGAGAGGAAATCTGATTGGCCTCTGAAGGGCCTCTGTCCTGTCAGTAGTCTTTTTTTATATTTTATTTTTTATAATATTGTCACTTACTAACAATGCTAACATTAAATATGACTATTTATTTTTTTTTTTTTTTTTGAAGAGCACATTGTATGTGACAAAGCACCAATGGCCTCTCTGTGTAAATTGTTAGAAGCTCCTACACATGGCTAGCTTTCCATGACATCACTCGTCATGTATTATGAGTGTTCACGCATCCTCCTCCTCATCCTCTCCTCTCCCGTGCCACCCAAAATGAAAGGCAATATTACTGTAGCGCGGAGACTCATGTTGCTGTTTTATATGGGTTCCAAGTGGCCCACTGCCAGAACCTCTGCTTTGCATTTCCTCCCAGGGCTAATTTATCACATCCTTATTCTCACTCAGTTTCCTCCAGGGGTGCGAGTTCTCCCGGGTTAGGCCGTGGCGTCCAGTGGGACACATTGCTGCAGTGTAGGCAGATTTCTTGAAATATAGATTTGCTAAAAACGCTCCAATCAAAATCTCTTCACGGCCACAGAGAAAATCAGATAAGACGTTGGACTCTCATAGTTAAATCTGCAATATTTTTTGTTTTAATTAACTCGGAACATGTGTACGAAAGTCCTCTCCAGTGGTAAATAATAAATACAGGATGTAGTCTGGAGCTATAGCATCTGTATTTTCATTAACACTCTATTAAGTTGATCTATGAAATGTAACAACGGTGTATGCAGACGTTTAAGCTGTCAGACTTGAGGCATCATTAGTACCAAAGCAGCTGGAACATACTTTCTCACAGTGTCGTGTGAGTCTTTTAAAACCGAGCACAGTGTGTGATGAATATGGGAAAAAAATAAAAACTGTAATCTAAGGTGTCTGATTTCACCTCCAGGGCAGGAGGTGGGGGGGCGAGCAGGTACTATATTTTAATGCCTTTCAGAATTACCGCTCGCTATTTGTCGACTTGTTTGGGCAGCGAACAAACACTCGTAGAATATATACCTCCACAGCCCCACCTCTCTCCCGCATCCACAGCTGCAACTGCCACCCCCGATCGTTTTGATCTAATTTCCTTTTTTTTTCTTCCTCCCTTCTTCCTTTACCTTTCCTGCTGAAATTGATTTCTGCTTGTTTGGTTTGGCAGTAATAAGATCAACAGTAGGATCATGTTTCAATGGCATACTACCTTGAACCCCAGGCAAATGATTTGTCCAAACTTAATAATGGAAATACTTAGGATGTACTGGGAGATGTAAACAGTAGTTGTAATAAAACAGCGCCGGGAGGTAAGAGCTCCTTTAAGTTGCAAAGCCTTTCCACTTACTGTATGTTTCGGTCGCACACACCTCGGGCTCTCCCCAAACGCAGAGAATAAAAATGTATCCCCCCTCTGTTCAGCCTGTCGAAAAGTCACCCAATAAAAGCCTTTTAATTGGAGCGCATTGACATGTCTGGCCCACGCTTGACCACCGGTGACAAAGCCGTCAGCAGAAGAGGCTAATGCATCACTACACAGACACTTGGTTTCAGCCGGTCACATATACATAAAGGTGTTGGGTAATGCTGTTTCTCTACCACCAAGAGGAATGAGCACAAAAATCCCACAAGAGGAATTTTCAACAAGCACATATTTTCCTCTGTTCCAAATCACAAAGAATGAAGTCTTTATTAATAGCTTGGATTATAAATTATTGCTATCCAAACATTGTTGTTTGTTTTTTTGCAACTTGAGTAAAACTCCTCCATCTTGCCTCAGCTGGCCAACGGGTCTCCATTTCAGTTCCCGGATTATATTTAGCTTTTGAAAAGGTAGGCCTCCGTCAGTTTCTAATTAAACCTTTCAGGAGTTTTGTTTACAGGCCATCTCCTCACACCTTGTATGCATTGGCCCACTTACATTCCTCAAAGTGAATTAGATTAGTTTCACTCCACGGAGGATGGCAGAGTTCCTCCCTGTCTTCTGCCCTGACCTGAAAATGTATCCATTCAGGAAATGCTTCACATCCTCTCTCCCTCCTTTCCCACAGGTTTCTGCTGTATTTTGCAAAAATTGATGCCTCGATAAAAACTCCTATGTTTAAAACCACACAACCATGTGACTCATTATCCTCAGACTGAAATCGACAGTGATCCAGTGGGCCAGCTCTCAGTCACTAGAGTCACTCATGTGTAGCTGAGCGACTAAAACATACATAAACGATGAATCTTGAAGTCAATCCTTGAATTGTTGCTTCTACCTGAAACTGTGCAGAGTATAAGCAAATGGGATTTAGGCGGGTTCAGTCCAAAAATCAATGGATCCATGTTTCCCACATGGAATCCTTGTTCCCAGTTCTGGGACTTTTTAGTTTAGTCCGAACCAAAACAACAAATGTGAAAGTGGGCTAAGACCAAAAGAGGAGGTCCCGGTCCGGCTCCATCTAAACCATGTCTCAGATCCTTTGCAGTTGAAACTTTTTCTTGGGTAGTTCAGACTATCACACCAAATTGCAGGAAGTTGAGACAACATTAAATGATAGAAGAAGAAAAGAAGGTGAATCGTCTTTGCGGGGTTGCTTGTAGTCTTCGCTCTGAGGATATCATTAGATGTTCAGTTTCATGGTACTAACACCATCATTATATTACACTGACAATGAAATTAAACAAGTGAACCGGTTCATTCGTTTTTTTTTCCATTAAAATAAAGACGACTTTCTTTCAATGCATTTTATTAAAAACCGTGAGCGAGTTTTATCGCCTAACTGATGTCAGACGCACATCCGCCTACAAACCAATCAAATGTATAGGTAGACACCGCCCATGTGGGTGATGGTAGGATTTAACTATGTCATACAAAAGTCTTTAGTGCGTTCCCTGAATAACAACGTGAAACCAAAACTAAAATGTCATGTAAAGTAACCAATGAAACAAAGACATGGACCACGGTCTGTTCTCTCAGGGTGTAAAAAGACCTTAAATCCACAATTTCACCCAAAAAATAAACTTGTAAAGACCTGAGCAGGTGCGTGACATAGACCACCAACAAAAACATACACAAAATCCATACTCCTACATACTGCATGAATCTGGTCTCCCAAAAGTCAAACCATCCCTCCGTCCCGTAAGTAGATTAAACCAGGGGACAGAAGTCCAAATCCAATTTCTTATAACGATTCCTTTATTTTCCAGGTTCTTGCCATGAGTGAATTGGTAAATCTAACACCAGTGATAACACAGGAGAGAGAAACAAGCAGCCAAGAACATCAGGTGGCTCGGTCGGTGGCATTACTGCTGTGATGGGAATAGTGAGCCTGACACGTTTATAATTAAAGCAATTTGTACTTGCACTTTAAGCAGTTTCCTGCCCTTTTTTTTAAGATTGTCATGCAAGATGCATGTTCTTGCCACAGTAATTCTTCTACCTCTGTGGTATAGAACCAATAAAACGAGGCGTACTCAGTGGTTAGTCATAGCAAGGAAAGTATTCAGCGCTCGCCTGTAGACTGGCTGCTGTTTCTTCTCTAGCTCAGGTAAACATGATAGAAAGAATTAACCCTGTCATGTCAACCTGTAATCCGCCAAGCTGTTGGCTTCACCCTTGGTCGGGAATAGAAACGGAAACTCAGAAAGTTGGTGGAAATTAACAGCAGGACTTGTGTCAGCATGGGGGCGGACTCGTAAAACACCTGTTTGCAGTATGTGGGCCTGAAAGCTGGAGCTGTTAATAGCCGGCCATAAATCGCTCACTCCATTGTTCTGTCACCAGGTTGCAGCCCTGCATTTCTCAGTGGGATTCATGAGGTAAAACTTTGTTGAAAAGTATAAACCGCCCAACCGCCACCCCTCCTGTTCTCTGACATCTCCCATACTAAAGGTCCACCATACCTTTGAGACCGTAAAACACACTTCGGAGCAGCTGGGCCCCGCACACACACATGCAAATCACCTCCACCTCAGTTTCAACGTCTTTGCAGACAATTTGGTTATGGCCTCATAAACTTTTTAAAACTGTAAAAAACATCAATGTCTTCTTTTGTGGTTTAACAAAGTAGAAGAGTCAGCCATTTTGGTGGAATTCTGATATTGTGATTAATGTTTGCACGGAAAAACACAGAAATGCTTTAGGATTTCGGCAACATCCACACAACTAGGTTTTCATTAGAAAACAGGGTTTTGGGGCTAAAACGATCTCTGTCCACTCGACCGCTTTGGTTCCATATCAGTTTTAATCCTCGTCCTTACTAACAGGCCTGAAAACGCATATCACATGACCAATCACGTTTGCTGGGCCGACATGTGCCAGAGTCCACAGGATTTGCTTAAATTATAGAATGTCTCCTACGCACTTTGTATCTTTGTAAAATGTCGAATTTAAGCGGTTAGCACCCAACAGGAAAGTAACATGAATGATTATCCATGTTGCGTTCTACACTGGTAGCCGAGGCTAATGCTGGTTGTTTTCTGCCGGAAAAGGGGTCATGTGATTGGAGACCGAGGAATCAGCGAAGGCTACGTGTGTTTCAATGTCATTGGTGCCAAACATTTCCGTTTCCGCCAGCAGCTTCAGAGTTTTCTGACTAAAACGGGGCCAGCAGTAATAACAATCTTCTCCATTGTAATGGCTCTAAAACTCCGGACTGTGGACGGGAGTATCCGTAGTGGGGTTGATGTGTTTTCAAACGAAAACGTAGTTGTGTGGATATACCCTCAGCTGCTTCTGACCTGTGAGGGTAAAGCCAGCTGTGAGGGCTCTTTTACCAGATCAGACTTTTGACAACAAACACAAGCTGTTTGGGAAGAAAGCATTGAAGGTGGGTGAGGAGCACATATCACCTGGACGACCTGAGTAACCCCCCAGCCCCCCCCCGCACCCCTTTTTATTTTTTAAATAGACCTGTGAATGTCTACGTCGTCTCGCTGATGCGCCACAAACAAAGGAGGAAGGGAGGGAAATTGCGAGGAGGGGCTAGAAAAAAAAAAGAGCAGTTGCTCCCGGACAAGCCCGGACGAGACAGGAGGGGAGACCTCTGGCCTTCCACCGCTCGTCCCTCAGAGTCTCCTCAGACGAGGGGGGATCGGCCCCGCGCTAACTCGCTGCACAAAGGCAGCAGGGAGGAGCAGAGGGAGGAGAGTTGAACACCTGAGATCAGATCTGTTGATCACTTGCCTGGAGTAAAGGGTCGTCCCTGCATTCATTCATTCTCCTCCTTCAAAGAGCCGTTCCAAAAGAAAAAAGAACTTCAAGGGGTTACAGGAAAAAAAACGAAAGTGATGCATTGTGTCTCCTGTTTGAGACGGGCGTGATCATTTTTAATACCGCGATGTAGCTTATAAACTCGAAACATCAAAAATAGTTGATGGGTTGTTATTTCATTGCTGATTTTCATTTTTTAAACAGACCCCAGTTCATTAAAATGTTAATTTTATGAATTATGAAGCAGATTTTTGAAGGGCCGAGAATGAGGGCTGTGAGTACACCATGTTAAATGAAGAATGCTAAGTATGGAGTACTGAGTGCTTTTCATCTTAAAAGACAGACGGAGTAAAACCGGAAAAAAAAAAAAACTAGGGCCACACCAGCTTTTCAACATTCTCTGTCTAGTTAATGTTGGGAGGCTCTAATAAAAAGCCACCATGTGCCAATTGAGCGCCTACAATTAGCAGATTAGAGTGATAAAGAGGTTGCATGGCTGCAAGGCACGGGGCCGCCTCCCCGGGCCCTCGGGGCTCCACGATGGGCAGGAGCAGGAGAAGGAGGAGGAGGGTGGGTGTGGGCTGAGCCGCTGATGAAGGGCCCAGATAATCTCTTCCTCCCGCCTCTCTTTCCCCTTCCACCACCACCCTCCCATCTCCCCCACCCCACCCAATCCCTCACACTCCGTGCCCCGGAGCACCTTTCGCAAATACCTGCTCAATATTCCAGTTGGGGGTGCAACAGTGGCGGCGGTGGTGGGACATGTGGTGTGTCTGCAGACGGGAGATACAACGCTCACAAAAAGCCGCTTGAAACAAAAAGCAGAACATCTGCTAAAGCGATTGCGGGGTAAATATGTTTGACAATTATTGTTTACAGTGACAGTGGTAACAGTTTCAGCACCCAAATCAAAACCCCGCCATTTCTCTATTTGCAAGTGAAACAGATGGGCCTACAGCGATCCATTAGCAACCTGTCAAAAGCTTCGTTCCCAACTTACTTTTATGCCTTTGCTTCTTCTGCAGTGTGACAGAGGAGAGGCACTATTTGGGCATAATGATTGTTATCTACTCGCCCGACATGAATCAGATACCGTGTACAGTTTTTCTTTCTTTCTTTACTTTCTCCTGCCAGTTTCTGTTCAAATGAGAGCTGCTTGATTCCACATTTGTTTCTCCCTCTTCGCATTTTATTATATTATTCATGGCGATGCATGCGACGGGGCACTTCGGAAAAAGAAGAAGAAGAAGAAGAAAAAAAAAAACTGCAAAAGGGATAACGACTTTTCTACTGGTTGTTGTTTTTGCTTTGTTTGCCTCCGCAATGAAATCGAATACATTTGGGGGGATTTGCTGTTTGTGAGAATGAGATTATTCAACAGTACAAATTATTAACAAGTTGCAGACTGCGAGAGATCATTGCAGGCTCTTACGAGCGGCGCGCTTTCAATACCCTGGTAATCAAATCAATTCTGAAATGAGGAAGGGCGGCAGGAGGCCTTTTCTTGCATTTTCTGATTTGTTTTATTGTTTTACACGCACCGTTTAGCATCAAATATACAGTACAATAGACCATAGGTAAGGACACACTGCAGGTGCATGTGTCTGTCACTGTCTGCCCACCGCGAGAGCCGACATAGACTCGGAGGCGTTATCTACCTCCACCGCTGTCACCATTTTCCCCCCTTGCACTGTACAGCTCTAAATACGCTCAATCAAATAATGTGTTAGGAATAATTAACCTCAGAGCACCCACTGGTTCTAATTGGCACCTATTAGAGGGCTGTATGATTCCCTGATAAACACAGAGGAGAGAGAGCGAATGGCAGCAGTGGTGGGCCCAGGTTTGATTGGTAAGCAAAGTGCGGGAGCGATGCATACCGGGGGTAACCAACATTTAATTATCAATGAGGTTTTCGCAACACTTTAGAGAGGCCCCGGGCACCGTTTCCTTCAGTAGTAGTAATGGGCTCTTTTTAATGGAACTTGTGTTAAACATGGTGCTGCCACTGCAAAGCTCTGGCGTTCAGCCCTTAGTTGTGGCTGCTTTAATTTAGGCGGCTACTGAAAGAAGACGGAGCTCATTTGGGGTACACACTCTGAAAGTGTGCGCCACGGCCACGGTGGGAGATAAAGAGGATGCACATACTGAATTCACATAGGCCGCATTTACAT
Source organism: Platichthys flesus (assembly GCF_949316205.1). NCBI lineage: Eukaryota > Metazoa > Chordata > Actinopteri > Pleuronectiformes > Pleuronectidae > Platichthys > Platichthys flesus. Next base: position 9,173,508 of record NC_084965.1, read on the forward strand.
TTTCTCATTTGCATCTGCTTTGCAACTTCTTCTAGGACTTGGGTTCGGGGAAATAATTCATTTATTCCAAGTTGCATCTAAGATGTTGCGAAAAAGTCTGCGAGTGAACTTGTATGAGAGAAAAGGACACATTCTGGTTTACATGCAAAGTGCAACTTTTTCCAAATCATTAACTTTAAATGGCTTCACCCGATAGCTGTGTCCAATATTCAGGAGCTGCATTTGGAGAGCGACTGGGTCACAGCGGAGCAACTAGGCTGTCCCATTTGGAAGGCTATCCAAATGTGGACAACAAATTCGTCCTTTCATACAAGAGCAACAAAGGCTCAAGTGGGTGGATCCATCTCCGGCCAACCTATCTCGGGATTCGTGCGCCTCGGTGACTAACCGCTTTTCAAAGGGATAATGGTGCGGGCAAGCGATGAGACGTCCGATGCCTACACTTTTAAATACAAGGTCCGGGTTTCAAATGAACTAACGGTACACTATTAATATCCAAGGGACATTTAACATTGAGCGAAAGAGGCGGGACAAGCTGGTGACGCACATCACGGAATCCTCCATAGACCAAACCGTCTCATTTTGGTTTCGGCCTTTGTGATCTAACGGCCTTTGTGGGGCCATTTCTCCGTACCTTTGGATATCCATAACCCACAGGAGTGCATCAGTCTCCAGGGTGCCTTGCAATATAGCTAAAGGCCGTATTAATCAGCATACATGGCATGATGCTACTCGATGGGGTCTTTTTACAATAAGACCACGGAGAAGTTTAAAACACCAAACAAAGTTCAAAATTTGTTTACAATTCAAAAATACATAGGCTTGCTTTTCTTAATAATATATATTTTCCAAAGAATTGTGAAGTTGTAATGATCAGATTTTGTACCTCGGATCACATTAACATCCTCTGTGACAGTCTATTTATTTATCTGAAGATTCCGTATTAACCTCGAAGGAGTAGAAACATATCAGGAAATTGTATCGTAGGTTGGGACACCAGGGATTTAAGCATCAAAGAAGGTTATTTAAGAAGGTTACACTATGATTTTGATTATAGAGACAGTTGTGTTATTTATCATTCATCTGGAAAGCCCAAGATGTCATCCTCCTCTTCCAGTAAAACTTGCGCAAGAACCAACACCGGGCCGTGGTGGGGTGGGGGTTAGGTGGCTTGAGGCAGAGCCAAGCCAGAGTCTGACCCAGTTTCCAGGGGTTCCTAATAGCAGGCGTCTGGGAGTCGAAGGGTAACCCTCCATCATCACCAACTCCTGTAACGCGGCCTAGCATGTGCCAATCAAGTCCAACGCGATGACGAAGTCGGTCATGACATGGCCATCGTCCTCTCTCCACTTTTGCCGCCTTGACATCTCAAACGGAAGAAAACATCCCAGTGATTATGGCATTTCAGTGTCAACTGGCATGTTGAGTTTGACCAGAACCTCGAGACTGACAGCGGGGGAAACAACATGTTTGTGAGCGTCGCAAACTTTCGCCGAGAGAGGTCGGGGGGGGGGGGGGGGGGGGGTGCGTGACACAAACACGTTCAGTGATAGTAAATAAAACTTGTTCGGGGAAGCCAACTATCAGATTACATTAACGTCCACGGCACTATTCCAAAAAAAAACATCAGTGGAAAAAACATCACAACATTTTTGCAGAGATAGTGAAAAACACCAGCTTCAATTACATGTAGATTTTAGTGTTGGCAAAAAATGTGTTTCTTATAGGAGCGGGCCCTCATGAAAGTTCACACTCGTTTTTCCTCCATTTTGAAAACAGATTTTTCCATTTTCCGGCTGTCAGGAGGGAATCCTTTTTCTGGACACTCGCATAGAGGCGCACTAGAAAAGAGAGAGAGAGAGAGAGGGAGGGAGAGAGAGAGAGAGAGAGATACTAAGTGAGGGAGAGGAAGAGAGAGAGAGAGCAGCACATCTGACAATCCACTGGCATGAAAGTGAGCCCCTCAAGCTAACAAATTCAGAGAGAAAATTACAGTTTTGCGCATTTGTGTCAATATGCATGTCAAAAGGTAATTGGGAAATTGTTCTGCAACGTCAAGTCCTGTTGGCAATGTTTAGCCTGTGGTAAGATCAAAACCATTTCTTCACAGGCTCGCAGGGGCCAGACCGAGCTCTTGAGCTCTCTCAACCACACAGGTCTCCGCTTTAAGCTAATAATGTGGCTGTTTATCATAAAGTGAATATGTTATTATCAGCTGGCCACAGAAACTACTGAGAATGACAGAAAGAACTGCCGGGACCTTCTGCCCTGTCACGATCGATTACAGTTTGTACGCAAGTATATCATTTTTATTTTCATACAAGGGGCAACTAACAGGTTGAAACGATCAATCACAGCAAAAGAATAGTTTTCTTTCATAGACGTTCATGTGGTCACCCATAGCATAAATCCATTAACGTCATTTGACGGGTATTATTAAGGCTTTTACGCATTTTAACTTGTGTATTGTACAAACCGTGACCAAATTGTTTAAACCCTCACCTCAGGCAAAGTAGATTTACCTCGTCTTTTTTTTCTGTTGCCCAAAACAGTGGAACAAAACACAACCCAATATGTATCGTGCCAATTTTAAATAAAAAGAAATGATATTGCAAAAACCAAAAAGAAATAACACAAATACAGCCAATAGTTTCAAATTGAATGTTATCCTAACATTGTGTCCATTTTTGAAAAAGCGGATTTGTTCTATGTAAATAAGTGAAACAGAGGGTCTGCCTTGAGGTGTTGTTTAACTATACCATAAAGAGTTCCATTAGTTTTGGTGTCAACAAAGACCTCTCCTCGAACAATAGTCTCAATGCTGTTTCGCAGGGTTTTCCACTCTGTTATCTGTAAAATTCGAGGCTAAACAATGAAATCTTTAGCATGACGGAGAGGAGGAATACACAGAGCGCTCGCTGAAGAAATACAACTCAGCAAGGTTAGGAAGATCAATGCATTCAATCTATTAAAATGCTAAAAGTGATATCCCTTGTTTTTCAAGGGGAGACATTCACTGCCTACATGCTTGACAGTGCCTATATATTTTATATTTCAGTAACGGGTCACATGATATGAGGCCTGCTTCAGCCCTGACACCCCTCCCCTCTTCATACATGTAAAAAAAAAAGAACCACTGTGATTCTTTTCGCATATGATACAAAGAGCATGTGGCCTCCACGACCTCCTGATGGCTCCATGTGGAGGTTCAGACTAGTGAGTCTGGGTCGGAAGTGGCTCATGATCGTTTGGTCACATGTCTCGGACCCCCTCTCTTTTCTCCATCTCTCACTGTCACTCCTAACTGTTAAAAAAAGAAAGGCTGGTCAATAATGTGAGAGGTTAAAATGAAATAATAAAATACAGGGAGGAAAAGAGTAAATATGTATTATACTGATTCCTTACTCATCTCTGGGATTATGACATTAATGGTGGTGATTCACCTCATTTTCTGTTTTTAAATGATGGTGAAAATTTGTTTTGAAACAACATTGGATTTTTTTTAAAAGAGGCAGTGGCAAAAAATGTAAGAAAGAAAACATTATCAAAATATAAATTGTGGCATTTGTGGAAATGTGAGCTCTCAGAATGAATAAACTGCACTCAGAGCAGAAGTGTTTTCTCTCTCTCTCTCTGTCCCTGGCTGACCTGAAGGCAGAAGTAAACCCAAATGGACAGAATGGGCTCTCTCACCTGGCATTAGGAGTTTTAGGTCCATTAAAAGGCTTCAGGGGTAAGAGGTCAATATTGTGTGTCCCATTTCTTCAGAAATAAATTTCAGCTATCGTCTCCATTTGGGAAATAAAACCGACAGTATTGGGGGGGGGGGGCAAACACAGGCTACATATTCTTTATTTCAGATTCAGAGAACTGCGCAAAGTTCTTCCCGTGAAAATGAGAGAGAGAAGAAATTGGTGGTTTTAAGTGACCTCATCGAGCTTTATGGTCATTTTATTTATTTTTTCCTTGCACAACTTTTTCATTATGTTATATCCTAACTTTATTTTTCTCCTTTTTTGTTTTGCTTCACGTGATAGTGCGTCAGGTGTGCGTAAGACCCCTTCTGTTGTATTGTACATTTACATTATTATAGTTAATATTGTTGTTATTATTATTGAGATATATTAGTTATGACTTAATGATTAATATATAAATGTCCAACAACCACATACGCAGTGGTTCACTCGTACATAGACAGAGCGAGAGAAGAGGGGAAAAGAGACGGATGAGGAAGAGAGAGAGAGAGAGAAGGGGGGGTGGGGGGGTTGTGTACCAGTCGCAATAGGCCCAAGCCAGTGAGTTGATTAGGTTCGGGATAGAGAGAGAGAGAGAGAGGGAGAGGCAGAGAAGCTGCTGCGGCTTTCTTTGCGCGCAGAGTCTAAGTCCTTTATCATGGGAGGCACCGGCGTGGCCCGGAGCTATTGCTGGCCTGAAGCGAAGTACCAGGGAGAAGGCAGAGGGAGAGGGAGGGAGAAAAAGAAAGGAGAGGGGAGGTCTATCATCAAACTTCATAATAACGCTTGGGGTTTACCACAGCTGCGCGGTGACCCTTTTATTTTCCTGTGATGGAACAGATAGCTCGCTATGAAATAGTGTGAAATTATCATGTCTATTAATTCAGTCAGACACATCCGAGGCTCTGTCGACCCCCCCCCCCTCCACCTCCCCCTCCTCTGTCTTACTCCATCCCTCATCCGAGGAAATATGGGATTTCTATAGCAAATTTCTCCATTTTTACTGCGAGTGATTTTTCATTGTTGATGCACGGAAAATAGGGCGAGATGTTGACATGGGGCGTTAAGGCGCCGTGTGTGTTTGCGTGTGTATGAATGAGAGTTGTGCAGGAGATAACACGGCAGGCCGGCATGTGTGCGCCTTCACTCGCTTTACGCACCAACATGACAAACCGTGCACCTTTTTAAATTCATTCAAAGAAAGCAGATATTTGTATTCACTAATAAAATCACCTTTGGATATAGTGTGTCCACCTGCTTTTGCACCAACATTTCAACACCTAACATAAAAATGACCAATGTCTGCAATGTCCCCAAAAACATAGTATTGTATGTTTTACTATTTATATTATAGTACTTTTACATTATTTTTACGAACAGAAAAAGTGTCATTAGTATGCTATTATTATGTATTGTCAATTACTGAATAACAATTGTTTATATTTAAAAAGGCCCTCAGCCTCTTGGGCTCCAAAAACTGCTCTGATGCTTCAACAACATCTGTGAATCTCTGCAGATGATGTCCTTTGCCTCTTTTTGTCTATCATTTCTCCCGAAAAATCCAAACAAATATTTCAGTCATTTCTCCCCAGAACTTATATTAGCCATGTCAGCTTTCTGCTTGGATGACCAGGCTGATTTTTCCCTTCTTGCCTGACTAACGCTTGGTGTTTGGAATGAAAAGTCACCAATTAAAAGAAAAAAGTCATTTTCATTTGCAGTCGTTGCTCGCATGTGGAAGTTTCCCCAGTAATGTGCTGCAGTAATATTAGAGAACACGGTGCATCCAAATGGGATGACATGACAGAAACAACAACATGAGTGGAAAATAAATAAAACCCTTTTTTTTGTTTTTTTTTGTTTTGTTTTAGGGATGTGGCTGTGTGCGTAAAGAACGAGGGGTCTGGTTTGATAAAAGGTCTTGGGGTTTGATATAGAGAGGGAGCTGATTGAAATGGCGTGTGCCTGGCTGAAGGGAGCCAGTGAGGGACAAAGCCCCTGCGAAGCCACGGCCACTCGAGCAATTATTCCTCCACGCTGCATTTGGATTAGTGCAATGGAAAGAAGCATATGTTTGGCCCGGGGCGACACACTCCCTCCCCCTGGCTGACTGCATGCAGAGGATGCAGGGTAGAGACACAGAAAAGAGGCAGAGAGAGAGAAAGACTCAAACTAGAATATAAACTGCATTAACCCAGTGGAGAAACATTAACACAATTTTAATCCGCTCTTCTTTCTCTTATATTTGGGGAAACACAAAGCTGTGAAATTGTCAGACCTCAGAAACTGGAGGACAACACTATTATTCGTTTGTTTGTGGTTGCATAGTTATATAATGTTACTGCACGTGTCCTATAAAGTACATTTTTTGCTTCCTCAGATCGAAAAAAAAAATGAATAAAACCAAATGAGCAGGATCAATATCAACTGTGAATGAACCTGTAACAGGGCATCAAATACTGTGATCGAATAAAAAAGCCTTGACAATAAAACATCGATGCATTTGTAGACCTATACGTGTTGTTTGTGTGTGTGCGTCTGCAGAAGTGTGCGTAAAGAAGCGCGCGCACGTTCCTCTATGCAGATGGGAACTAACACCTGATCAAAACCAATCATATTGCGGAGGAATTATCGAGCTCCATTTGCCTATCAGGAGAGTTGTTGTTTATTCAAAGTGACTTAATGTGTTCTAATCGATTAGCTAATGTCTCAAGTAATCAAGGGCGATTTGGTGGGAGTCGTTGACCTCTCTTGGCTTTTGCGCCCCGGCTCTATAAGTGGGCTAAAGGGGGGTCAGCGCATGGCGAGAATGCAAAGCCCCCCCCCCCCCCGAAATGACGGCTGATGTCAAGAGTTGAGGACAATTAGCCATTATTTGCGCCTCGTTGCGAGCTTTAAAGTCAAGTAATTGGATTCAGCCAATAACCACGTCGAATTTAATGGAAACCCGTGCGGCCTGTCCGAGTCACTTATTATAGAGTTTAAAATAATTTCAAAAAAAAAATGTGAAAGTGGCTCAAATTGACATCATGGGAATCTGTCGATGGCAGCGGCCATCTGGCTCCTATCATTTAGGAGTTATTTTCTCCCAGTTCTTCAAGAGCATCAAAACACCTCTCCGCCATTATTGAGGAGAAAAGTTGCCCGCATATTGTGGACACTGATCCTCTGCACAGATATTTCTCTTTATCATCTTTAAACAAGCACTCCAATCTCCATCCCACCCCTCTGTCTAAATGTCAGGGCTGGGCTTAAATCAAATTCCGATCATGCCAATATAACATTCGTGGCAGTACAGTGCAACCCAAAAAAGAAGACAAATCTGTGCCTCGTGGTTGCCCTATATCTTCTGCAGGCGAGCAGCTCCAAAGCATTGCCTCCCAGCGCTACACTGCAGACTGTTGTAGTGGCGGTGGTGGTGCTACGGGGTAATTAGGCCGTGGCAGACCCTCTTTCCACCGAGGAGCAGTGATCTCAGCAGCGTCAGCCAAACACTTTCTGACCACAAACATGGCTGCTAGCGCGTAAAAGTGGAATGGGTGGGCGGGTGGGGGGGGGGGGGGAGCGCGTTCGTATAAAGAGGACTGATGAGCGCAGCAGTGACGTGCAGCTGGTTGCGGATGAAAAAAAAAAAAAGTTGCGTTGCATGACCGACAGACAGTGTTGAGTAGAATGCGACCAGCGTGAACAATAAATAAATATGTTTGTGGGTATTGGCACGCGAACACCCATTTATCCTTCGAATGGATCCAACAGAAACACACAGCATTTATTTAAATCGGGTTATTCGATGGTGCAGCTTTTGATTTGGACCAACATACACACAGCTCTGTCTACCAGCAGAGAAATATGGCATCAAGTACGCAGTGTCATTAAAAGTAATAAAGGAAAAATAAAGATATAGCTCCACATGGACACACGTCATCCGTCACAATCATCATCTCCTTGCATTTTTACGCTTAATCACACGAAATTTATCATTTCCACCTCTCCGGGCCTCAGTCTTCTATTTTCCACATCATTCGACAACAACAGACCTCACACTTATAATAATTATTATGAATTATAATACAGGGAAGCCACTTTAATTGCTTGGGTTGGAGTCAAGCAGGATTGAATTAACCAAATTCAGCCGACTGGCTCTTCTTATTTCAGACTTGTGTTCCAAATGACTTTCGCTTTGAGGCAATCACGAGAAACCAGCTCTACCTGCTCCACGTCCCATTTTTTTCGTAATAAAAAGGAATACTAATTATGAACTGGTATCGGTGGAAACAATAAAGCAATCGAAAGACAATAGGATTTGCAGTTTCTTTAACACTCCGCTGCCGTTACGCACGCAGAAAGACACAATTACAGGCCTTTTTACGCAACCCGCCTCATCTCACACTGATAATGCGCACAAATATGGCACGCACCATTGTTGCAGATAGCACTAGTTCTAATGCGTAAAAACCTGTTCCCATTCAACCCAAGACGAAGCTCTGATGCATTTATTAAATAACATTAGCATTAATGATACTGCACGTGAGGGGCTTCCCTTCTCGCTAATACCGATGAATGCTGCTTTAATACGATTGTTTTCCCCCTTAAAGTGACTATTTATGCTTTTCTCTCCCCCCCTCCCAACCTCCACCACCAACACGCATCCACCACAGCAGGAGCAGCCGGGGTATAGTCGTCTCTCTCTCTTTCCCTCTCCCCCCACTTTTTTTTATGAGTGAGCTATTGTGCCCGAGGACAGGATCCCACACACACAATCTGAGGCCCGAGCCAACAAAAACAGGGGCCCTGACAGACAATGCTGCGCTTCACCTGCTCCAGCACCGTGCATCGCAATTATGCCAAGGACATGTACAGTTAGGTTTCATTCACCCTGCTGCAAAACAAGCGCCTCAGAATTAAAACCAGGGGAGAGGAGAGGAGAGGAGAGGTGGTGGTGGGGGAGGAGGGGAGAGGGGAGGAATTGTGCCGATAACAAATATGGGTGAGGGAGATGAGGGAGGAGGGGTCGTCCAGCTCCATATCTCCCCGGTGTTACAGTATTTTTTTTTTTTAAGCTGCATGGTTACCAGACAGTGAAATAGGAAAAAGGGAGAACAAAAACAGCAACACACAAGATGCATCTCTGCACATCACTCGCCTGATTCATGCTCCAGACGACATTGATTCCCGAGCTATATAGGTGCCACGCCATCGATACACAATCAAATGTTATGCAACCAACGCTCCAGTCTCTGCAGCTCACGAAATACAAGAGGAGAAAGAAAGAAGAGAAAAAAAACAACAACAGGAGAGACCAGCATCCGATTTTTTTTTTGTGTTGCCATTACAGCCACAGTTATCGACTCACTCAGCCAAACACAGCGAAATTAAATCGCAGTTAGAGGAGATTAGTTATGAAAGTATTGTGATTATATCACCAACACACATCTCCAGCCCACTGATTGTTCATTGATTACACCAAGAGGCGAAAACAACACAGCCTAACAAATATTTGATGCGCGTCTTTGAATACGACTCCAGCGCAGAATAAACCGGTGGTGCCAAATATAGCCCTGCAACAATCAAACATCGCGCACCAGGCCTGTATACATCTCAGAGGGTTTTAGCTGGAGGGGTGGTGCTACACACTTCAAACGCGAATATACCCATTGTTGTGAGCCACTTGGCCTGCATGAGATCCTGTGCTCTGAACTAGGGAGTTTAAAGTAAGAATCTTTTCTTTTTTTTTTTATTATACTTGAGGGAAACAATGAGTTCAGCTGCTTATTGCAAGGAGCAATTGTCAGGGGAGACTTAAGCTCAATTACTGTAGCCGTTCAGAGTGGGGAGGAAAAAAATAGCAAAGACCAAAAAAAAGGAGAAGAAAAAAACCACCAAGGCTATCAAGGAAGTGAATAAAAAATTTAGAGATATGAATACAAATCGAGATGAAGCGTATCAAATATTTATTTTTTCCAGGGCAACAAAGGACTATAATACATTGACAGGCATGGGAACTATTGCCAGCACATGTCTATACAATACAGCTAAAACCGCCTCCAATTTTTGGACATTATCGGACATAACAGGATATCAGGTGGTCCCCCCAAAAAAATGTTTTTTTGAGTGTCTTCCAACAATTTTTTTATCTAAAAAAAGAGACAATATTCCATTTATTGCTTTTATGGTGCTTCAAGGAGAGAACAAGGGGTGAAACGTATTCTGATTGGCACAACACATAAAAGCTTGTATAAAAACGAAAATAGAAACACACACACGTTCCACACACACACACCCACACGAGAAAAAAAAAAAACAGTTTTCCTCAGGGTCTCACTTATGCTCTGTCTCAAATTAAAAAACTGCAAAAAATAAAGATGATATATAGAGAGAGAAATGGAAGTTTATTTCTATTAAATTTGTTCACTTGCTTCAATGTCGCCTCAACATGCTACAAGAGGGCTGAATTGAAATATCCCAGAGAAATAAAATGAAAAAAAAAGATCCCCCAAAACTTCTTGTTTTCTAAAAACAATAAATTCACATGAAGAACTAACCGAATATTCAAAAACCCACTAAAACAGGAGGCACCAGATAAATAAAAAAAAAGAAGTTTAAACAGACGCACCATATTTACAATTCCCATTAAATTACACATAAATAAATATATACATACATGAACACTGATTCCCTTATATAACCGCGAATCGTGTTGAAATTCAAAAAAGTTCAAGTTGGTCGCTTGGAGAGAGAGTTAGAGAGAAGAGTGTGTGAGAGTCTACAACTGAAGTCATGACAGGGAGCTCTGTGGAATTTCTCGTTGTTTTTCAAGTTTATTATTCACAATACTGATAAGAATTCATCCTCTTTTAGCTTCGGTGTGTTGTTTTTTTTCTCGTCACAATCGTAAAATGGAGATAGAGAGGGGTCGCTGGATTTCAGTCCATTCGCTGCAGCTCATAAAAAAAGGTGGAGGTGGAGGGAGTACATAAAAAGTCCTCTGGCTGAGGCTGTGGGCCTACACCTTTTTATTCTCCCTCCCTCTGCCCCGGAGCTCATCCTCTGCAGCCTCCTTTTTTCTTTTCTTTTCCTTTCTTTTTTTTTTTTTTTTAAATATCATTTCATGTGGTTCAGGTGTTGGAAGAAGCAGAAAATACTTGCGTCTTTTCCTCGGTGGATCCAAAGTTTGGGATGTAAAAACAAAACCAACAAAAAAAAAAACAAGTAAAACCACGCAAGATCAGGAAGTGGCACAATTAACTTTTATCAATAGTATTTATAAGGTATTTATAATATTTATATTGGATGGGTGGGGGCCAGGCCGAGGCCGAGGCGGAGGGGTTGAGGGCCGGTGTGGAAGCAGGGGCCCGGGGGGGGTTGGCCCTCAAGTGGAGGCGGGATGCATGGAAACATCACTTTCTGTGTTTCTCGTCTTTGTCTCCGCCTTTAGTGCCGTTATCGTGACTGTTTGGGTTGTTGTTGAGGTACATTTTGTCCATGGCTTTGATAGCCTCGGTCAGATAGTTCTGCATGGCCGTGATGGCCGCGCACAGCGCCGGGGTCCCAAAACCGTGCGAGATTAGACTGAAGTGGGTCAAGCAGCTCTGGATTCCCGGTTCGAGGATGGGCTGCGGCCGTGAGTTCCCCAGCGGCGTGCGGTCCTGGGACAGCAGGTCCGTAAACTCCTTGCAGACTTGCCTGTAACAGAGGGAGAGAGAGAGTGTCAGGCCCGTGGGCAAAACCCCCATGTGCAACCACGACTCCAATGCACACAGACGTGTCCTGCAGAAGTGGCACGCAATTTACGCGCCACACCATGATAGCGTTTTACGCAAATCCCTGCTTGGCCTTTAATGTCCCGATAAAAAAATGATAAAACATGAAAGGACCAGAAATTCAGTCATGTCTGCAGGTGGCTTTAAATCCTCAGTGAACCTTCTTTTTTTAAAAAAAAGCAAAACTACATCTATTAATGTAATTTCTTCTTATTCTACTTTCGTTCTGAAAAAAAAAAACTTTGGGAAACATCTAAATACTCTCAGCTTATAGGCAGGGAGTTTTATTTTTTTATATATATATAAATTCAGGGCAAACAAATTCTTATGGAGGCAAGGTGAATAATTAGTTTCACTGTTTAAACAAACAATATCGAAACAGTCTGAAAAAATACATTAATTCATGCGTTTATTCGTTCAAAAGACATTTCCTTTCATGGAACTTATAGCCCATATTACTTAAATGTATTCCCCTGTGAGTCCATGTAAAATAGATTCATGGGCTGGGCTATTTCATGGGTATCTTAATAACGCTCTGTAATAAGCGGTTATAGCTGACAGCTGTTTGATTATGGCGGCCCGTCATCAATATTAAACGCAGGCCGCTGCGCTTATCTGTGTCCCGCGCAAAGGACTTCCCCATGTTTCAAGTAAATGCGTGAAGGGGGAAAAAAACATGTCCAATGGCAGCGCTGGATGAAGACCAGCGATCTGTCAGTGTCACTGAAATCACAGGGCAAACAACAGCGCTGCTGTGCGCGTGGACGAGCGGAGAGAAACCCCATTGGACGCGCGTGCACGCAGCGGGGTACACTCATGTGCACTAATGTGTTTTGTGTATTTTCATTATCGTCATTAATTGATCATATTGTATCAATGAAATACATTTAAAAAAGAGAACGTAATGGAATACGTAATTAAAAGAGATGTCAAGTGTATGGTGTGTGTGTGTGTGTGTGTGTGTGTGTGTGTGTGTGTATGAGAGGTTCCTAATCAAATTAATTGACAGGAGACACCATGTATCAGAATCTAAGTAGGAACACATAAACTGTGTGTGTGTATTAATTAATATTAGGTTGGTCAATAATTACGTATAGACCAATATGTACAAAGAAATGTATATATTTTATTTTATGATTAAAATGAATAATTATTATCAATATATAAATGCATGCTAAAACAAACACGTAAAGAGGGAATGCACGTTTAAAATAAACTAAAAGATGTGTGTGTGTGTGTGTGTGTGTGTGTGTGTGTGTGTGTGCGTGCGTGCGGGTTTGCAAACTGTCAAGTACACAAGACACACACACTGGGCATGCAGAGACAGGGGGTGGGGGCTGGGGGTGTATATCGGTGCAACACCGAGTGAAATGTGATAATAGCACTTACTTTGTGGCCAATAGCATGTTTTTTCTTTGGACTTGTTCGTTTGGGTCGGAATGCTGACGGTTTACATATTCAGCTACTGCCTTGGATGGGAACTCGGTCTCGCATACATAACCAAAATCCCTGGCAAGATGCACCGCCTCGCCTGAGAAAAGGGAAGAGGAAGAAAAAAAAATTAGATTGAATGTTGTTTGTGCTTATTGAATGTGGCCACATCAAATCCAGGGGCCAGTTCACACTCCTCGCACCCACACTTGATTAATCTGATGTGAGCCGAGGCTACACTTGTGTTCACGCGTGCAGACAGCGGGGTTGTGGCACCTGTGCCTCCATAACAACATTAATGATGATGAGAACAATAACAGCCCATAATAATAATACTAATAATAATAATAAAGCAGCCCCTGCGAGCTGTCAATACGCGTCCAGCCCCCCCTCCTCCATACCGTGAGAACGCTTTAGTGTGGAGGAGACACAATAAGTGGATATGAAATATAGACACAGGCATCATGCTTAACACCATGTCATTGATTACCAATGCCCTGTGCATTATTGGAAGTCCAGCAGATCACAGGGACATGCAATTTTAAAGGGCTATGTCTAAATCTCACGTTTCCTCCTGCACATACTTCAACTATGAGAATCACTGCAGGTTTCAGTCTGAGCTCGTTTTTTTCTTCTCCCCCCAAAGTCCTTGGTTTTAATTTCCTGAAGCAGTTGAGTTTGACTGCGGGGCTTCCTGTCCATAAGCCCCGTGCTCCGGAAGAACGCATGCGCCAATTAGCATCAAAAGCTCAAGTCCAGTAAACTCGTTTTCCATAAAATGGAGGGGACCATAAACAATGACAGCTCTCCAAAAAACACAGTGGATCTTCGCTAAATGACCGACTGCCTTCATGCCCCCCTCTCCCCACCCCTCTCTCTCCCTCCCTATCTGCCACCAGCCCTAGTATTACTCACAATCATACATTTCTCCAGGCTCATTACAAATACAGCACCAAATTTCTACGGCGCACAATGAATATTGCATCCGGGCCCTCGTCTGTAATAATGATTAACAGGGACCAATGAACCGTCACGGGCTCTCACCTTTTGCAAACCCACAGCGCACCAAATACCACCGCACTGAATAATAAGGTTCAACTCTGCAAGCGAAATGGATTTATCCGCACGCGTAAAAAAGGCATCTCCTTACGCGCAACCATAACGGACTCATTTATTCTTTAATAGGCCCCAAAACATATAGCTCCCAATAGGTCAGAGCCACTCCATTTGCATGCAACAAAATATCTTCAGTGAAAAACCCAAAACCGTAGAGGGGGGAGCAGAAGCTATTAACGTAAGAATTAAGTCACCATTAAAAAACATCAGCCCCTGCGCGCGACTGTCGCCGTGGCCGTGGCTGTATTCATGTTTGAAACAATGCAGGGTTAATAAATCAATCGACTTCTTCATCCGTGAGGTGAAACAGCTCAGCGGTGCCCAATAAACAAGCAGCACTCAATAATTAACTGGACTTCAACACAAACTCATCCAGCGTGTAAACTAGGCCAGCCGTGGACCTGCGAGTGCGCTCCTGCAAGCGAGGGCCAAACGCTGCAGAGCCACAAGAATTACCAACACCGTTCCCCCTCTCTCTCTCTCTCTCTCTCTCTCTCTCTCTCTCTCTCTCTCTCTCTTCTTGTCTCCCACTCTGTCTCTCTCTCCACACACACACACTCTCTCACACACACACACATCCTTCATGGTTTATTACTTGCGAGGCAAAGTCGGTCCACATTACACGGATGAGCGCATATGCTGATTTAAAACACAGAGAAAGAACGAGAGGGAGAGAGGGAGCGAGAGAAAAAGTCCCAGCACCTGGTATCGCGGGAGCAGCGAGAGTGGGAGCGTGATTTACGGCAACACCCGACTTACCCTCGACTAGTGACGTCAGCAAGGTGACGTTGGCTGCCTTGCGTCTGCCCGCAGGTAGATTCAAGCCGATTTTATCCAGCTTCTCCCTCAAGGATCTTCCTCCATTCTTAGACTTGGCCCTGTGACAGAGGAACAAAGAGGAAATTCATTGTAGTGGATGACTCTTTCTCTGAGTGGGCATTCATTTTGAGGATGGACATGTTCTTCATTCTGCAAAGATGCACGCTGCCCTCCAAGTATATGGCTCTATGCATGTTTGAAATGGCCTATATAATATTGCAGTCCTGCATTTATGAACAGGCAAAAATTGTGCACAAGAGAAAAGTCACTTATGCATTGCCAGATATTTTTACTTGGATGCATAGTGCTTATGTGCATCATATGAAACACATAGCTCCTTTTAGGCACTAATTAAGAGTGACTGCATGGGCTCAGTTTGGCTGCATGGCCTTTAATACTCTCCTCCACATCCCTGATATACAAGCTATAGCTATATAACACTATAAAAGATCCCTGTGCAGCCCTTCTTTCTGCAGCAGACAAATACTGTAGAAAATGAATAAATAAAAGCCTACTTAATAGGCAGGGCTGCGTGTCTGCAGCACTTCACTCGACAGTTCACTAGAGACCAATGTTTTCATGCGTAATGCCTTCACTGGGCCTATAGAGCTGGGGTTGAAACAGACTAGGCCTACATTAATTTAGAGAGGGAGGGCGAGAGAGAGAGCATGGGGAAGTTAATAGGGAATTTAACAGACCCCTCCTGCTTTAAATGCAGGAGCTAGGTGTCATGGTTGGTCGATTTTAATTATTCTTGGTACAGAGGAGAGAGAGAGAGAGAGGCAGATGCATGCTCACAGAAAGAATGAATTGGCGTATAGAGTGAGAGAGCTCGAAGCACTCGCACGCACGTACACACACGCACAGGTAGGTATTTTTTTTTTTTTTCAGCCCTCAACTTCACACTCACCTCCTCAGAACCCCGCCCAGCAGGGAGGCGTTGAGGCACTCGGGCGGCGAGAGGCGCCTCTGCACCTCGGCCACCGTGACCTTGTACTTCGACGTGGAGCTGAGCAGGGAGAGGCGGCCCGGTACAGAGCAGAACACCTCGTTGGGGTTCACCACCCCGCCGAAGAGACCGTCCTTGTTTACGGGGATGGAGGAGATGTTGTTGTGCTTGGATAAAGACACTGGACCTATGGAGAGCCAGGGGAGAAAGAAAGCGAGGGAGAGAGGTGGGAGGGGAGGGGTAGTAAGAGAGGACAGGGATGGAGGGGGGAGAGAAGGAGAGAGAGCGTGCTCAGTGAATTTCATGCAATGCAGAGCCTTAACTAAATGAGAAGGGGGGATTTAGGCCTCGGTTTTGAGAGTTTAGCACCACATGTGTACACTTTAAGCAACATGTATTCATATTAATAACGATAATAATAATAATAATTGGGTAATATTATTGTGCATAGAATCATTACTAGTTGCCACAATTTTCGTTCAACTATACAAATGTCCAATATTTCCATTCATGTTCCTTCAACATTAAAAAACACTGGCCAATGTTTTTTTGCGCACAAATCTCTCAACAGCAAAACCCCCCCAGGGCCTGTGCGATCCCCCAGGCACCATATTTTAGAACATAGGATAAGAGGGATACAATTATTAATATTATTATCAGTAGTATTAGCGTGCGTCACACCATGCCTCGACTCAACCGAGAGATTTGGCAAAACTGTGCCAATTGTGACACAGACCTTGGGTATCCAGCACAGCACCACGCAACGGCCCGTGTGTAATTTCATTGCACTGGGCTTGGTTGGTTGCTTGGGTGGGTGGGTGTGATGGTGGTGGTGGTGGTGGGGGACTCAGCACACTACTGGGCTTTCCACCGTTTTTTGGTGTTGCAGTAACAAAGGGGGACCGACCGTGCGCCTTTTTGGATGGATCACTTGTGACATTAATGGCTCAGGGGAGCCTAATAGAGACAATAGAAGCTAAACGAACTCTTGAGATTACTAATATAAGAAGCCAATTATCACGTCGATGCGCAGATAGGCAGACTCCAAAAGGAATGAAGAATTGAGAGGTGGGGGGGCTGTGATGGAAATAAAGACCAAAAAAAGAACGAAATTCCAGCTCCATGTCTGATCTTGTGAGCTCTAATTTGACCTGACAATGCACTTTTAAACCTGACCATGGAAACAGGCCTCCTTATGGTACTGTACCAATAATTGTTTGACAGCAAATATGTCGAAATGAAGCAATGTAATCCAAAAAGCTTCACCAGAGTGCTGTAAGTATGAAAATCACATTTGGAGCCGTTGGGAACCATGTCGGAGGACGAATTTTTAAATTCCCTCTAAATGACAGCATAAGGCTCCATCCAGCGGCACCAACTTCCATTTTAGATTTGACCATGCATGGATTTCCAGCTCTATATTAGCCTGCGTGCACCGCTCCGAGTGCCAGGATCGTCTATACAGCTCCGTGCGTCTTTGACCATCAACACCACGGGCCCCCACAAAGCCCACCAGCTCTATACTCATCTCCACGCCTGCTCTGAAACGCTGACAGTAAATTCCATCAGCGAGAGGTGGTGGAGAGACGAAGTAGAAAAAGAAAAAAAAAAATAGGTGCAGCCAGTTTGATGCACTTGGAAACCATGTAATGAAAAATAGGCTACTGCATATTAGGACCAGTCAGGCGTTACCGCATTGCATTGAGTCCTCTCAAGCAGAAATGGTGCATGGTGCGCGTGTGTGTACGTGTGTGTGTGCATGTGTGTGCGCCCAGCCTGCAACATGCATGCTATCTCGGAGGAAAGCGCTTACCTTTTTTAATTACAGTCTGGTCGGGGATGTGAATTCCTTGATCCTCAACAGGCTGCGACACAAACGCAAACAAAAAAAGAAGATGGACAATTTTAGCACACAAAAGGAAATGGGGCAATAACACATCTGTGTGCATGCACGAACAAAAGCCACGGGCACGATCAGCCAACACGGAGGCTCTGGAGGCCCATTCCTGTTATTATTGTCCAGGAGTGTTTTCACTGGCTTTTTATTTTTCTTTATTTTTCCACTGATGGACGCGTTTCCAACAGATCGCAAACTGCAGACTTAAATAACGACGCCGTGTCGCCCCATAATCCTGACCTAATTCCGCCCTCATATTGGCTCCACTCACAGGGAAACTTCTAATCTAGATTGGATAGTAATTACGGCGGCGCAGCCTATTAAAGGCCTATGAACTAATTAGAGGATTATCGGTGTTTGTTTCTGATTTAAAAAAATTGGGAGGAATGATCCCAATAAGGATGATAATTATTATAATTATTGTTATTATTGACCGTGTTATCGTTCATCTTTTTTGCTAATCGACCTAAACTCAATTCTGGTTGAGTGGTGCATGCTGCACGGCCATCTCGATGTTATTGTAAACTGATAAATTAAATAAAGTCAGAAGACACGAAGAAGCCCTTGTTAAATCACAGGCGTACAGTGTGTGTTGTTTCTTTTTAAAATCCATTTCATTTAATTTGAGTTATTATACTGAACAACACAACTTTGGATCTGGCTATAACAGCGTTTTAAAAAAGATCTGTTTAAAATATTATTACAGAGCTCGGAATATTTTTGTGTCATGCTGATTTTTCAGGCAGTGAAAAATGGCCGCATTAAGAAGTACAATGAGCCCGAACCTGACTAATTCATAATAATAATTGAATGTATGTCATTTATAAGACTAGTAATAACAATGAAAACTGTTTTAAAACATTTTTCAAATAATTTTTTATATTAATACCAGTAACACATCAAATGTAGGATATTTCTGAGAGGATTAATAATAATCAAAAGAGAATAACGTAAAAACATCACCATCATTACTCGTTGTAATTATAACAATATTGATCAAAAATTATAGTAGAGCTCAACTGTTCCTTATATTAACACCAACACCACGTTTTATTAATTGTTTAGGTCACAACCCAGCAGGGACACGCTGTCTCACCTGAACGTCTTCTAAAGAGTGAGGTATTCCATGGATAGAGATAGAGTCCGACAGTCCCGAGTCGAGGCCGTGGCCGGACGGCAGCAGCACTTCCCTGCGGTAGTCCCGGCACAGCTGGTGCGGCAGGCCGCGGTGCTGGTGGAGCAGGCCGCTCTCCTGGGCCTGCCGCTGGCCCGGCCAGCCCGGGTGCTGCGGCTGCTGCTGGGCGTGCAGCGAGTTGAGAGAGTAGGGGTCGTTGACGTGCGAGTAAGGGTCCTGAGACTGCGGGTAGATGGGCTGGTAGGGCGGGGGGAAGTACGGGGGCTGGAAGTCCGAGTTCGGCGTGTGGGAGAGCGGCGGCGCGCTCGTGTAGGGACTCTGGCCCACGCCGCCCAGCTGAGGTAGCCTGGCTGTCCCATTGCTGGTGCCGTCGTGACGATCCTGGCAAAGAAGCACACGGAGAGGAAGGTTGATTAGAGCGTGAACACATTTAAAACACAAAAAAGACTCAGCGTAAACGTGCGTGTTTGTCCTCTTTGTTTTTACTGGGTGTTCTGCGGGCTGGTGTCAGGGCATTATCAGATATGGCCCGAGTGGATGACAGGAATTCGACCAATTTATACATTTAACTCAAATTTTTTACAAAAACACACAACATGTCCACACAATCGCTACACGTCCACATTATTTTTTTTTTCTGTGAATAAATTGTTTGGTAATACGTTTCAAAAAAGTTAAATGAAATAGAAATTCCGGAGGTGAAATGTCTTCGAATGAATTTGCATCATATCACTTCTTTTTTTTTTACAATATGTCCCGCGGGCTTTAAGCGTGCAAGCTTAGCAAAACATGAATCACCTGGAGGGGTAAAAATTATATAAATATTATTAGTATACAGCAAAAAAATCTGATAGACTAGATAAACAATATGTATGTGACGCGGTGAGGCTCCGGCAACTTACCATCGCGGAAAAACTGTGCACCAACATCTGAAAGGATTTAGTGCGACTCAAGCAAAGAATAATGGGTCGAAAAAGACACTATTTGGAGTCGGGGCGAGCAAAAGTGGAATAACCCGCAAACCAGGAAGAAAAATATCGATATTTTTGCCCCCGAAAAAAGACTTCTTCTTCTTTCCTGCAAGACCACAATGGCCCCGGCGATCAGATATGTGCCACAGTAGCAGGACGATAATCCATCAGAAAGAAATGGTTAGATCCCCGCTGCCCTTCATCCGGAGCTATAAAAAATGCAGATACTCGGTGGCGTCTTTGTGGGTTTTTTAGGTCGAAAAGTTTCTCTCGGTGAAAAAAAGAAACACCCCTCTTCTCCTCGTCGCTCTCCTGGCTTCTATCACACTGCTGCCGTCCCCTCGCCTGCGCTCATATTAGCGAAAATAGCCGCTTCTTCGTCTCCTCTTCTCGGACTCCTAATGGAACGCGCTCATGGCTATTAATATCACAGGAATACTTAATAACGATAACAACAACAGGGGAAAAGACCGGGTTGAGAGTGGCTGAGGCGCAGGACGCAACTCGAGGCAGGAGTCTGAGCTTAAATGACGTCCATTGAAAGGAGGAATCAGTATATCTAATCAGAGATGGGGAGGGAGAGAGAGAAAGAGGGAGTGAGCGAGAGAGAGAGTGTGGAGGGAGTGAAGAGAGAGCGAGACAAAAAAGAGGGATATTCACTCTGGTCTGGCGAATCAGAGAGTGAGGAAGGAGGAGGAGGAAGAGGAGGGGGGCTTTTTTTTAAAGGGGGGTCCCAGGGCCAAGCGCAAAAAAGTGAAATAAAGACACGGGAATATAGGGAGGTGGACAGCAAGCCAGGGTTTGGGGAAGGCAGGGGAAGGGAACAATTGTGCACCTCTGAACTGGGTGAAAAATCCAGCAGACTCATACACGGGCACTGCAGCCGGCTCGTATCCACCGCTCATCCCTTTGTTTTCCACCTCAGACTCCGACAGAGAACTGTCTTCCACGGGTCTCCTCTCTCTCTCTCCCCTGCCGAGTCAATCCACCGGTTCCTCCTCGACTCCAAAATCGCACAGAGGCTAACTTTTTAACTTTGACCCGGAAAAAGACGGAGAAAGGGAGAACAAAAATAAAATTCCTAAAAGTCTGTCTGTCTTTAGGGCCGCTCGGATCCGGCGCACGAACCAACTTTTACGCACGACTCTAGCAGCTCCAACTGCGCTTCCTGCTCCCATCACACGTTTTTAAAAATAACCAAACACCGGCTGGAGACCGGTTTCGATTGACAATTTTGTTCCATGTTTTTATTTTTGCGTTGACAACACCGGGAAGACACTTTCGCCTGCAAACTGGCACAATCGCTTAGGCGCCGAGCTTTTTGTTTCCCTGCTCCCGCGACCGTCTCTATCCCTCCCAGGACTGGACGCGCGGCCGAAAACACGTCGGACTGGCTTCTCCACTCCCCGAACAAGTCCCCGATATTGCTGCACAACTTTGTGCCCACAACAACAGCCACTCAGTGTATGCAAACACACACACACGCATGCACAGAAAGCTGCACGCAAAAATCCAAGCAGCTCAAATTGCACGGATATTAAAAGTGAAGGGTAAATGCCCGTGTAATTTACGCAATAAATAAAGCAGACCATGTTAGCGCTTAGTGCTGTCAATGAAATTAAAAAAGATATTTATATTTGTTTTAATTAAATATGACAAGCAATGATTGCACGTGTCATTTAATATTTGTAGGTATGTGTTATGTGAATTCAGATAGAAAATAAAACAGTGGCACGAATTTATTCATGCAACTAAAATATTTGACAAACTTGTTATTATCATTATAAATATTATTAGACTACGTACAGCAGGCTACACAAAAATACATTTTTAAAATTAATACAAATACAATGATTATTCCTCCTGAGCACAACTATACAAGGATGACATATGTGGACTAAAAACATAAAGACATTTCTATAAAATAATTTCTCTCAGTAAAGTTTTTAAAATATATATTTTTTACATGGCATGACACAATTTAAAAAAAATGAAAAGAAGCAGCCCCTTACCTCGCAATCTTCATATTTAATGTTATCAGTTAATTTCCAAAGCATTTTCATGGGTTGTAGAGGTGGCTGGTATTTAGAGTGTGTGGGTATATCGCCTTATATCGCCCTTGTTTTCAGTCATTGAATTGTGCTTCCCCCGCTCAGAAAAAAACTACTTTTTATTGAAGCTGTGTGTTGCTCGCTGTCTGTCTTGCGCTCTGAGGTCTCCCTCTAATGGTGGAAGTACATGGGGCTGGAGCAGCTCTGTAATAACGCTGGCACAGGGCCTCATTAGCATATCAACAGCCGTTTGATTTCTCTCTCTCCCCCCGTCTGCTCACACAACACCAATGGACACCGCACAGGTAAAAAAAAACAACGAAGCATGGCACATGCATTATTTGACATAATTTCTATACCGTTCATCGTGGTGTGTGTGTGTCAGTGTTTGCTGGCACATGGGACGGTTTTACGATCATTTTGCATGTCTTTCCAGAGGTAATGAAAAACACACAACACCCCTGAAATAATATTTTAAGAACATTTATTTGATTTTAACTTATTTTGAAAGGAGCAAATCTGTCCTGTGAACTTTTGGCCACTGATTCGCTCATTTTACGCACGACCCAGCGTCTTATTGATTAGTTCTCTTGATGTGAAAACAGTGTACCTATATGCAAATCCTCCCCCTGCCACACACCGACCTGTACTTCTCTTTTCTTTTTCTTAAACTCCCAAACTGTTATTTTAATCCCATTGAGAGTGGGGACCTTGAGAGGCCATTCTTTCAATGTTATGTTAAAAAGGGGTGAACCATGCAATTCGGAGCGGCTCTACAGGTCCATTGACAACATGTAAGGGCGCATGGGTTTGGAGATAAGGTGGGGGGGACGTCAATAATTAACACAACAACATGGCCTTGTTTCACTTCAAATACCGGTTAGGTTAGAGGGGGGGACATGTCTCGGCCACTGTCGCCGGCCGAGCCTTCACCTCAGCGGGTCGTGGGTCAGGAGACAGTTCGCCACATCTTTAAGGCGTTGGCCCTCGGATTACCATTTGTACTAACACCCTATTTTTACGCGCAGTTGTCATTAATGATAATGGAGCGATGATACTGACAATGACAGCCATGCACGCTTCTAGAAACTGTGTCTGGGGTGGTTGTAGTTTTTTTTTTGTAAAGGAGTGAAACTCGAGTGTTCTCAGGAAAAGTCGTCTCTTAACCCCCCCACCCCACCACACACACTCACCTCCCTCCGAAATCAAGGCCAGCTTTGCAATTACGCACAGGCAACTTAATAAAGAATAAGACTTTCCCCAAAGTTTGCGTATGGATACGAGACATGTAACAGCTGCACGCACACGGAGATTTATGAAAAGTTACAGTGCGCATCGAGGGCTCGTCGCGGTGTTTTGAATACGGTTTGAGTTTCGGTGAACCACTTTATGTCGCTTTTAACCATTTCTAGTTGATTTCAAAAACACACCCTTTACGTTACGATCTGTCTGGAAGACGCACGGAGACTTTACAAGCTACAACAACATGCGATCAACATCCAGAGCAAAGCAAGCAGATGGATCATTTTTGGAGTTGGAAAAAACAACAAATATCTCA
Source organism: Platichthys flesus (assembly GCF_949316205.1). Classification (NCBI taxonomy): domain Eukaryota; kingdom Metazoa; phylum Chordata; class Actinopteri; order Pleuronectiformes; family Pleuronectidae; genus Platichthys; species Platichthys flesus. The sequence continues at coordinate 9,196,929 of NC_084965.1, forward strand.
ACATCAAATATATGAGCGTGTAGTCACTGTAGCAGCTCTCTTTACTAAAAACAATCCACCTTGCCTCATCCTACAGCTACTCGACACTTTGACAGTTTTCTTGGATTTTTTCTCAGGCGTGTCTTTGTCTTAAAGTAAGAAGCACATACCTGCCAGTCCCCCATCTTGCCCATAATTGACATTCTTTGTCTTCTGCTGCCCTTTTCTGCTGGGTTTGTTTTTTTTCCTCGTCTTTTTTAGTCGATCCGTTGCTGTGTCTGTCTCATTGAGCCTTCAGATCCCGAACGTATACACCCTCTGTGTTCTCACCTGGACCGGATCGTCTCACCTGGCCATAAAAACGGTGTGAGGCCACCTGGTGACGCATGCGCACTGCGCCGGGTGTGGACGAGAAAGGAGAAACTCCATGAGTAGGGAAGAAAAAGTGAAATGGCCTATTTGTCTGTGTGTGTGTGTGTGTGTGTGTGCTAGTTGGGTTTGTCATGTAATTTGTACTAGACAACAAGGTATTCGTGTTATTAAGCCAATGATGATACTAATACAAAACCAGATTTTTTTATTGATCACATCAATACCACTGCTATGAATAAAAACTATTTGCAGAATTGTTTCAATTTACACTTGTCCATATAAAATTCTGATAATTTATTTGCATTAAGTGAATTTACATCTGAGATAAATGTTGATTGTGGAAAGTGAGTAAATGTGTGTTGTGCACACGGAAAGTCAGAGAACTATATTAACAATATAATAAAGATAACATTTTCCTACAGGTTTGTTTTCAACTAGGGCAAGATCGAAAACTAACAGATCTCTTAAAGTTCCTTAAGTCAATTTGCCTATCCATCTTCTCTTTTCTTTTACCGTTTTGTCTTTGAACGAAAACATGAATTCTCGCTGCAAATGAAACTGTGTCAAGTTAAAAAACTTGAAGGTTAACTGCCAACATCATTACTTCTGCACAGAGAGCTCCCCTGCTTTTGTGAGGGTCATTATTTATTTATCCACTGTTTATTTCTAATACATACTTATGTAGACCCCTCGGGCCAAGAGCGAATGAGCTTTCCCTCCCTCTCTCTCTCTCTCTCTCTCTCTCTCTCTCTCTCTCTCTCTCTCTCTCTCTCTCTCTCTCTCTCTCTGTCTCTCTCTTACGCACGCACGCGCGCACAAACACACTCACAGTGCAACATATGCGCTCACATAGGTGATAATGGTCCAAGCTTTAGTCCAAACCCATTTTTTCAGAGAAAACACACAGACACACACACACACATGCAGAGCTGCGGAGCCCGTCTCCAGCAGACAGCTGCACGGATGCTTCTCCACTTCAGATACTGACATGAAACACATTTCATGCATGATCAGAGAATGCTGGACAAACTTCTCACAGGAAAATAAAAAACTTTCTCTTTTTATTCCCCCCAATAAACCATTTATAGTTCATATTTTTGCAACAGTTTTTCCACACATGCATCTACAGATTTTTCTCTTCTGGTGCTAATGTTTAAAACAAAGCTTTCATGTCTGACTTCAAAAGGCGCAGACATTTTAACTGCACAATAACTGAACAATACCTGCAGCTATATAGACCCAGACCTCTACCCGGCCTGGACAAAAGCAGGGGAGAGAGGGGGGTGGGAGGAGGATCTGAAATATTGTTTGGGGGGCTCTGCGCACTTTGGGGAGGAGTGGAGTTTTAACGCAGAGCTGTCGGAGAGTGGGGTTACTGTCTGACAGGAGCGCGGGGTCCCTTTTGAATATCCAGCCGTGTTTGTCTAGGGCTTGGTTTCAAGCACTTCCACCATGGCACGGGGCCTCCGGCAACGTTCAGCTTACGAAAACGGCGAGGCTGTGTTTAATAGACGGTTGCACCTCAGGCACCGTGTACAGCCATTCCTATTGACATAAATGGCCCTGATGAGTATATTATTATTGATATTAGTATTATTAGTATTATTATTATGGTGCGTAATTTCGTGCGTAATTAATGCGTAATTCGAGGTGCCAAAATGTTCCACAAGCCTTTCCCCACCCCTTCATGGATCTGCTCCTTCCCTTTTACTTTTAAAATAATTATCAGTGGTGACGCTAAATCCTTGACCCCCAACATTTTGAGGAATTGAATTTGGAATATCATCTATAAGAAAAGACGCACAGTGGGATTTGTGGCACATTTGCTGGCTGATGACCCCAACGATCCCGTCACAGCCACAAAAGTTGTATACTAGCGCCATCTTCCTGCAGGATGAGAGCGGGGTCCCGCAGTGTGGCAGGTAGCTGCAAACCATGAGCATGTGTGCACAGTGAGTGAACGTGTCAAAGTGAAGTCTGTGGATCAAAAGGGACATTTTCAAAATAAGAGAAATGAAAACATATTTGGAGAAATTCACAGAGGGGGAACAATCAAGTACAGTTACAGCTTAGGGATGTCGTTAGGGGGGATTTGTGCCAGAACACAGTAAAACCTAATGTAATCCTGTGGCGCCATCTTGTGGTCGTAAAAAGGACACCAGCCTCAATTGAGTGACTGAGGCTTCAACAGTTAAACTGATAAGAATATAGACTAGAATATAGTTTTATAAACTGACAGGGTTCAGTTTCACACACTCCACTCATATAGACGATTAAGACACTTTCCAATGTGTGTGTGTGTGTATATATATACTATATATATATTTAAATATGTAGTGGCTTCAGAAAATTTGAAGACACCTTTATTTTTTGCACATCACATTGTATTTTAGGATTTGATGGTAAATTGATACAATTTACATTTATTTCCCCATTGGCTTACATTTGGGTCGGCTGTGAGACTCGTGAGATAAAGTGAGTTGTCCACTGACCAGAAGGTTGGCGGTTCGATCCCAATTTCCACCATTAAAAGTGCCAAAGTGTTCTTGGACATAGCCTGACATTGCCACAGTATACAAGTGAAGTATGATAGATCATCTTGAGGATATAATTCTATGATAATTATGGCAAACAGGATGGGCCTGTGTCACAGTTTGCAGCAAAGTGTCCAAATACTTTCATGAATTGGAGATTTCTTGCTTTTGATTAATAAGAAAGTTGCAAAACTTTTGACATTATGAGAAAAATAATTTGATCAATTTAAGATGGCAACAAAATCTAATGAAATTGGAGCATTATACGTAGTAGTTATTTTTATAGAAACCCTATTCGAGAAAAAAACGAAATATAATCCTAGTAAATATGAACAGTTATATTGTCTTCTAATATCTTTATCTTTAAACTTTTAGTGGATGTAGTAGTTGAAGTGTTGTAGAAATCCAGCCTCTATGCATCTGGTGCCTACATTTCCCATCATACATCCCGCTGCACGGAACGTGTGCACCAATAATTTGTGCTCGACGAGGAACAAGCTGCATCTGCTGGTCGTGACAGAGGAGAAGCAGAAGAACCCAAGGTTGTATGTGTTTATATGTATATCAATGTTTACCCATTGTTGAACATGTAAAGATCACGTCATATACATAAAGACACGTGTTCCTCCATCGGACTGAGGACCGGGTGTGTTTATGTCCTGTGTGTGTTTGAGTGTGAAGCTAGTTCAAGCTAAGGCGCGTTGGAACTGTCAGTTATATTCGTATCTAACGAAGCCAGACACGCACACGTGCTCGCCCACGAGGCCACAGTTTAACGATTTAGTGAACACACTCCTGTTAAGAGTGTGTGTGTGTGTGTACATGCGCTACAATGCTCCTGTGTCTCCTGTTGGTTCAGCTCGTCCTCTCCAGCAGCTCCGGGTCGCGGCTCTCTCTCCCTCCTGCAGAACCTTTCACTCGTGTAAGTCAACAACAGCAAGACGTGACCTTGACCTGAAGGGTAAGTGTGCACTGTCTAAAGTGTGTGTGTGTGTCCTGACAGGTGTCCAACATGTCCGTGGACTGGGTCGGTTACGGGTACGCAGCGCTGATCGCTTCCGGCGGGGTCATCGGTTACGTCAAAGCAGGTACTAGTTTTTAAGATGTATTTGTCACGTGCAGGTAAACGGTACAATGGAAGGTGCTGGATGAGGAGGAACAGGTCAGCTCAGCAGTGCAATAGGTACATTCAAATAAAAGCAAGGTAGAAAGGGTTTACTCCAAATAAATAAAAGTCAAATACAAGTCTAAAACCAAATACATCCAAAGGTGCAGCGTGCATTTGTTGCTAATTTGGTAACAAACTTTTACATCTTGATATCTGTGTTAATGTTTGCCGATACGAAAACTTAGCAATGCTTTTAAGGCCTTGGCACACTAGGCATGTACTTTTTTGCCGGTATTAACGCTGTGATGTAATTTTTTGCAGTATCTTCAAATGCTTCATATCTGTTAAATGTGTAATCCACGCTAAAAGTTGTATTTGTGTTATTTATAGTTCTTTATATTCAAGTGTATGGTTAAACTTTAAAATACCAAGCCTCTGTTATATTTTTCTCCCAAATATTTGTATTGGCCGACAAACCTATATCGGTTCAGTGAGCTGCAGTCACAATAACATTTACCCCCCCTGAGAAGACCTCAGCTTCCACGTTCATTCAATGATTTGTGTGCTTTGAAATAAACCCCACAGCAGTGTATACATAAGTCTGGTGGATGTCACGTGCAGGTGTTGACCTGATGCCTGTTATCTGTTCCAGGCAGCGTCCCCTCTCTGGCTGCAGGTCTCCTCTTCGGGGGCCTTTCAGGTTTTGGTGCCTACCAGATCTCCAACGACCCCAAGAATATTTGGGTTTCCCTCGGTTGGTACTATATATCTTTTTCCATATGTGTGTACTGCATATGGATAAATGAGACCTCTCTTTCCTGAGAGCATGCATGTTTTTCTCTGTGTTATTCATTCATCCTGTATTTGTCAACATTTACCAATATTTCACACCACATACTTTTCCAGCTACTTCAGGAGCTCTGACTGGCGTCATGGGAAAGAGGTTCTATGGGTCCAGGAAGTTCATGCCGGCTGGCTTGATGGCTGCAGCAAGGTATAATTCAATTCATGCAGAACAAACTGGAGAAGTAATAATGATCAGTACTAAGGATGGGGTGTTGTGCTCTGTGGAAGCAATTCTGTATTTTTACTTGGCAGAAAATAAATAAAGTTACAAGTACTGGGATGTGTAAAAATGAACTAAACATGGATGGATGTGTTAAGTTATGGGTTTTGGTCGTGGGTCATATGTTACCGGCTCCTGAATGCTCCTGCAAGTTGGCAAATATGGAGCCACGCAGGACTCTGGCACCTTTGCTGTTAATCCCAGATATAAACTTGCTCATAATGTGACATTTCCTTTAAAGATATCACAACTCTTCATTTTGTTGTGGTTGTACATCCTCCATCGCTCTGATACGACCTCTGTTATCTTCTCCCAGTCTTGTGATGGTGGGGAAGCTTGGCGTGTCATTGCTCCAGAAACCCCAGCCGTCCTGAAGGAGAGAAGATTCCGAAGGGTGTCCCGTCGTCTGCTTCAGGAGCCGTGTGTCATTCAGTGTTTAAAAATATCTTTTGAAATATTTCCCATGTCACATGTTTGAAATATAGTACTTTGTTTATATAAAAAGAATGTCTGGTGAGTCCTTTATTTAAAAAAAAAGAAAGCTATGAACTTTCAAATATTTATTTGTATAAAATGCTTACAAAATTGTCCGTTTATGCTTTGCATAACATAAAGATGTTTGAAGTCACCTCATAATATTAAGAGTAAGTTGATGTTGGCCTTTTAGCCATTACACTGAGACTACACTATGGTGGATAAAAGCAGAGCGAATGCAGCATTAACAGTTGATAGAAGGCTGTTAACACTTTGTCCATGTGAAACAATACTTGACAATTTAAAAACTATTTAAAAAAGCAATGCAACATTTAGATCCTACTAAGAACATCCACCTGCTAACAGTAGAATTGGCTCACACTGAATCCTCCAGGGAAACAGAGGGATTGTCTTGCAGACAGGATCAGTCTTGGTTCATGGCAATATTCATCTCCACAATATACAGACTGAGCATAAGTGTAGTGGATCTTGCCTGATGAAAAATGTCTCTCTACAAAATGATCACACTTCCTCCAGATTTGAACTTAAAAAAGGTCAAATCTGCTCGTTTTCATTTTCAAAATGTTCAAAGTTGTGTACACATGGCAACGCCGGCCAACAAGCAGAGGTTGTTGCTACCCTGTTTCCCCACAACTACCGATTTCCGCCATACTTGGATGTCCAGTCCATTCTCCCGTGGACGGGCTGTACTGCAGGGGCTCTGGTCAGGAGGCTCCCAGAGGTTTTCCCCAGAGCTGAGTAGCTGCTCCCCTTCACCTGAGAGCCGTCCGTCCTCCTCTTCCAGCCGTCGTAATCTGTGAGGAACAGGTCAGTCAGTTTACACAACATCTACTGAATGAAGTCACGTCCATTTTTATACGATAATTTCTATATTTAATGCAGTAGAAAACAATGAAGGACAACTTTTTCCTACTTAAATGCTGACAATGTTTGAAGTGGCAAACTCAAGGATTTGAGGTATAGCAATATTTATTATGTATATTATGTATATTATATCTGTGGCAACGAGAAAATGACAATACCTTCATTGGTTTCGCTCAAAGATGAGTTAGATGTGGGCTTGGGCTTTGCAGCTATACCTTTGTCTTTTTTATTATCAGGAGAGGAAGAGAGATTGACTGAAAGAGTGAAGAAAGAGTAGCAAGTAGAACCAGTGAGAGAAATCTTGTATGGAAATAAGTGAGGAAGGGGAAACTGAATGCAGGAAACCAGGTATAATGGCCAAATGGGGGCCCTTAATGCAGCGAGCAGAAATGAGGAACGTAAGGAGGAAATAGTGTTGGATTTATCTCAGATCAGATCCGAGGTGACCTGGCTAAAAGTATCAAGAATCATCGTTCAGTTGGTAGGGCGTCCCCCCCATGGGCCTAGGCCAGCAGCGGACCCGGGTTCGATTCCAGCCCGCGGTCGTTTCTGCATGTCACTCCCCTCTCTGCCCCATTTCAACTCTGTCTCTCTCTGCACTAATTCTTAAAAAAAAAAAAAAAAAAAAAAAGAATCATCGTGCTTGTGTTTTGACATGGATGAAATGCGTCCTTACTTGCGTGCTGCCCAGCCAAAGGAGCAAGTTGGATTCTCTGCCCCACTGAGCCCACCTCTTTCTTTTGGAATGAAGGGATGTAACCGCCTGAGAGGTTGTACTTGGTGCTTACAAAGTTCCCTGTACAAGAGGAGAGAGACATAGTTAGTGTTTTTTGTGTATTTTATTGTTAAGCCTTTCAGGTACCCACCTAGCATGGAGGCCATTGGCTAAAGTCCTTTGGGGCAACGGCCAATATTTTGTCTGAGTGGCCCAGACTCCACCTTCCATTCACGTACACCATTAACAGTCCGACTCAAATGTTGACAGTTATACTTTTTGTGGGTGCTTAAGTTCCAGGTGACATTTTGGCCAATTTCCATTAACGGCTATCTGCATATGAATTCCGATAAATGAAAAAGCAGATGGCCAATGTGTTTCAGTGAATGTAGTCCACCTCCATACAGACTCTCTATTGGATTGGTCAAACTAGAAACTGCACCAAAATCTTTTCCCTTAGCCTAAATATTATTAATATTCAAATGCGTACGCTGTAGAGATAATATACAAGTCAACAACTACTACATTGAGGTGACAAGCAACACACAAATGAAGAAAAGCTAACATGTAGTAGATGCTCTTGTAAATTGTGTGTGAAGTAGTTGCTGCAAAGAAAAAAAACAAAAAAGACCAAAACAGATGAATAAGGCAGAGTGATTGAAGTCATTCAATTTTCTCAAGAGACACCATCGATCTGCTTCACCAGCACTCACAGATGGTTATCAGTATAATTAGTCGAGAGCCCCATTGTTCCCACATGAAGCTGTTGTGGTTGTAGTGCAATTTACCATCTATTTAGCAACGGGTGTTCTTAGTTCCCAGGTTAAATTGTGTATTTATACCCTCGTCTCCAGCAGAGCTTTTAGCTGCTGGCTCTCTTTCTCATGTTAAGTCACTGGCTGAATACCTGAAGCTTGCTTGTATCAGAGGCCATGCTGGTTGTTAGTTTATCTCATTTTACCCTCAATCCATGGAGCTCAACAGTGTAGTTCCAGAAGTTAAAAAACATTCATTTTCTGTAGAGTATAGATTATGATTATAAGCCAAAATATTTCAAACATCCAAGGTAGATTTACAAGATTGAGAAACAATGTTATGTTATCCTGTAGAAGCCTCAACTTTGTATGGTATCAACTGTGTTGTTGGAAAAAGGCCTAGCCTGTCTACCTGGTTCCAGGCTTAAAGGTTCAGTGTGTAGAATTTAGTGACATCTAGTGATGGAGTTGCATGTTGCAGCCAATACCCCTCACCTCACCCTCCCGTTCCAAACGTGAACAAGAACCTGTGGTAGCCTTCAGTTGTCAGTTGTGTTAAGTTTGTCCAGCCTGAGCTACTGTAAGAAACATGGCAGCCTCCGTAGAGAGGACCCGCTCCAGATATAAATAGAAAGTATTTAAATATAAAAGGGCCCATTCTAGGGTAAAGCAAACTACAATTGGTACAATTTAGATGAAACACACTATTTTATATTCAATTTCTGTCAATAGATCCCTTTCACTTAAATCTTGGACCCACACTGGAGCTTTAAAACTCTTCAATGGAACCAGAGACGTTATAGATGTAGCCACTCGCTGTTGTGATCTACTCCAACTACAGCTACACAGTTTGTACACTAAAGAGCTTAAGCATGGCTAGCACCTTACAGTCAACACATATCTAACTTTATACTATTGCTTACAAGGACACAATACAGCAAACAGTTCTCATGAAGTCATTTGCTTTAAGTACCTTTGGAGAGATCAATTTTCTCCAGTATTCTTTCTTTGACAACAGTTTTCTCTTGTGGGCTATCCACAGACTTAGAGGAACTCTCTTCTATTCTCGCGGCGTAAAAAGGAGAGTTGGAGGGGAAAGACATGCAATCAGAGGAAAGGAAGAAAAATAGATGAGAAAACAGAAATATCACAAACATGCTGGTGCGTGTGTTTAAAGGCCGGGGAGGTGGGCCACATGAGCAGGGGGTGCGAGGGCCGTTTCAAACACTTGATCTTATACGGACAGCCTTAATCTCATGCATAAGCAATGGGGAGGGAGAGACGAGGCCAAAGAAAGAGACGGAGGAGAGCGAAGGAGGGAGCACAGCGGGGAGTCATATTGTGTGTCTGTCTACATGACAAATGATTTTCCGAGGGCTCCCATCTCTAAATTCGCAGACACTTAGGCCCACCCCTGAAACGGCTTTGTCCGTGGCCCCGTAACTACTGATCAGGAGACATTAGCAGCGTCATTAGCATTTACGGCTTTAGTGTCACAGAGGACAATCTCATATCGTGTGGCGGTGGATGACAGTGACAGTTGCCAGGATTCCACCGCATGACGAAATGAGACCAGCCACAGCGTCACTATTTACGTTGCCGTAGACTTGACTTGATGTCAATAACAGACCTGTTCATTAATGCTATTTAGGAAACTTGCACTAAAAGACCTTATATTTTGTATTTCTGTTATTAGGACCAATTTCTTCATGGAAAAAGGAGCTTTATGAGCTACTGTAGTTGTTATAATTTATTCGATTTTTTTCAAATAAACTCCATCAAACTCCATCCGCTCACCTGCATTGGTTCTGGTGACGGATAGTCCTCCTCCAATGGGAGCCAGTGGTTTGTTCACAGTGCCAGAGGACGTCTCCCACAGATCCCGCAGCGTCATGGCGCTCATCTCCTTATCGCCCGAGGAGGTCGTCTGACTTTTGCCAATCAAACCTAAAAGTAGTCAGAGGGCAACTTGACTTAGAGATAAAGCTGAGACGACATGCAAACAGCAGTTCAGTAATTTGTAAGGCCTGTACTCCAACTACCTAATCTGTGATTCACATGATTAAGTCCCACACTGTTACCATGATAATATTTTTCAAACCACTTATTAATATATTTGTATATAAAATCTATTTTTGCAATTTTCTCTGGACGGTATCAAATTATATCAAGAGACACTTTGCATGAATATATAATTACACATGTATAGAACAATAATAGAATAATTGTTATTGAATATAATATTTCTATGTTGATCTTATTGATTTATTCTAATTTTAATCATAATAGGTTTCCTGGCTTATCATGACAGAGAAACCCAAAGACAGTGACACAATTGTTTGTATTACACCAAGTTATGTTGATATCATTGCAATGATAAAGATGATTGATGATTGGCTGTTAACCGTGCGGACTTACCAGGCAGATACCGTGACTGGCTGAGGTAGTGCTGCCGTGCTGCAGATCCTGGGAGACTGTTGTCCACCTGGCCGACCTTCACATTGTTGGGCAGCTTAGTGACTGTGCTGAAGGAATACAGAGGTTTCTGCTCCTTGGGCCTGAGAACACAAACCAGACAGAACAAAATGCATCACATTAAAAATGCTTTCACACTAAAGTTGGTTAAGTCCGGATCCTCTGACTTTTCAATGCTTACATTTGTCCTATTGCTAATCCAGTTCTATGCAGACATGGAGGCACTTACTGTGAGTGGTGCTCCTTCGAGCTCCTCTCCTCCTCTGCGTTTCCCAGACTTGGTTTCTTGGAGTTGGAGGCTGTGTTTTCTAACTGGTCAGTTTCCTCCCAGCTATCCAAGGTCTTGGCCACAGTCTGGCCCCAGCGTCGGCGACTGCTCCTCAGCCCCGCCATCCCGCCACCCCCAGCGCTGTTTTCACTGCCCTGCGATGCTTTCTGCAGAAGGGAGAGATATAGAAGGTAACCACACAAACATTCACATTTGGACTGGGTGCCCTTCAGTATGTTCTCTATCTACAGAATCTTGAGTCCCTTCACTCTTTTATTAAAAGCAGAATGCTGAAAATAACTTTCTGAGGCACACAGAAACACTCACTGCATGGCTGACAGCTCCTGGTTTACTCTCGGCTTGAGGCAGAGGGATCTGCTGAAGAGGCTGATGATGATGATGATGATTTTTAATTGAGGGTGTGGAGCCTTTGGACTCGGAGGAAGACTGCTGGTGATCAGTCTTGGTCTCGGAGGTCTGCTTCTGGGCCGGTGGCCTGGCCTGGACTTTTTTTACCTCCTGGCTTTGAGGACGAGGCCCCAACACTTGGCCTACCTGGAAGTACGGGTAACGCAGGGCCTAGCGAGAGAATATTCTGTTATTATAATATTATCTGTTATTCTGTTCTTCCCGAATTTTCGATAACCACTGGGACTTATTTAAAACCTGAACATACAAACAACATGAATAACAACCACATAACCTCCCTGCATGCTCAGACCTGCAGGGAAGTTTACTTAGGCGGCCCGCCCAGGTAGATAAATAATCACATCGCCATATTTGACTCTTTTCAAACATACAGACTTTTGGCCACGCAACTGTCTTATTTGCATTATTGGCAGTAATCCAGAGTAGATGTGAGGCTTCTCTGTGGCGAGCGTTGAGGCTCGGTCTTGCCTACCTGCACGGCAGTGGGTCTCTTCTTGGGGTCCCACTGCAGCATGTCCCTCATCAGGGCGATGGCCTCATTGCTGGCGTTGGGTATCAGGGTCTTGAGGTGGGTGGGCACACACTGGGGGAAGCGGAAGTTCATCGCAGAAGCTAGTTGGTAGCCCTCTGACCAATCCATCTAATGGAGAAAAATGGATGGTTACACGTGACTATATTCATTCGTAAGACTGAAACAGAGATTTTGTTTCAATAGTATTTATATTTTTGTGAATCAGCTTGAGGTTTAATGTTTAATATTTCTAAGTATACATTCTACTAAACTCAAGACCTCTGTTAAGGCCCAAGAGTCCCCTTCTCAAACCACATTTAAATTTCCTAGATTCAAATTTCTATTTTGGAGCTACACCATATTCACCATCTTGTCCAAATATCTGGAAAAGTGCCTGGAAATGTTAAAGAAAGGGGAAATTCCTGGATCTACCCCCTGATCTGGATCCGCAACAATATATACTAGTGTCTCTCCTGACCCATATCGCATCGTTCAACCAAATTTATGCATTCCCACCTCTCTCCATTCAGCCTCTTCTCACCTTTTTGACGGTGCCCAGCACCTGGCAAATCTTAAAGATCTCATCCACTTCACTGTTCCCCGGGAAAAGAGGCCTGAGTGTGTAGAGTTCAGCCATGATGCAGCCCACAGCCCACAGGTCAATAGGAGAGCTGTAGGTAGACGACCTGAGCAGGACCTCTGGAGCACGATACCTTCATAGAGAAAATACAAAGCTTAATTCTCAACAGTGCTGTGATAAACAAGCCAAAAACAAATATGTACAACCCAAATGAAAGACCCTGTTCTTTTGGGCCACATATGAAGGCACCCCTACTCAGATGCCATCCTCCGACCTGCTACAGGTTCACAATGAGTCTAACTTGTTTCTACGTTAATAGCCCGAACAAACTATAATAGCTGTGTGGACCTTCTTTTTTTATTTTTAGTTTCGATGGCTACTGATGTCTGGAAACTCTTCTCACCATCTGGTTGATACGTAGTCTGTGTAGGGAGGTTTGGAGCGGATCTCTCTGGCCAGTCCAAAATCTGCTATTTTGACCAGTTCTGGACCCATGCACAGCAGATTCTCCGGCTTCATGTCTCGATGGAAGAAGCCTGTGGAACAGTTAACAACACGATTTTAGCCAACTGAGATTACAAACACACTGACTCTGTAGAAGCAATTTACTCTTAGTGCACATGATGAGTAAAATTCAAGTTTAAACATTGAGAAGTTACAAAGTTGAAGTCACAAACAAATATGTCTTGGCCCAGGTTTATATATAATATATCTAAACTCATGCATCAACCAACATTACCTGATAGACATACACAATAAACAATATGAGTCTGTCTGAGGGTTCCGACAGAGTATTAGGGCCATAATAAAAGTCATCCAATAAATTTCTGAGATTTTGAGAATAATGTCATAAAATGCCCAAATATTATGGCATTTTGTTATAAGGAAAACATAAAGTACAACTGAACAAGATGATTCACATTCCTCACTCTAACAAAGGCAACAGGCAGATCCTCTGATTGCCCCATGTAAAATGACACGTTACGTCTTTATTCTTGTAATATTATGACTTTATTCTCATTATGATTTTTTTACCTCTTTAAATGTCCCTAATACTCGTCGGAGAGGGTCACATTGACTTCTAACTATTGCAAATCACAGCATCCAAGCTACAGGTCAAGTGCCTTTCTGAACAAGAGTGAGAGAGTAAAGCCTCTTACCATGCTTATGTACAAATACCAGCCCAGACAGCACTTGAAACATCATGTTCCTAATTTCATTCTCTGAGAACATCTTATTCTCTCTAGTTGCAGACCAAAGAGATAGAAGAAGCAGAAGAGAGGAAAGACAGATACGTGTAAGAAAAGATGTTAAAAAGGGAGGAAAAGCGCATGCAGTTAAACTGGATGTGTGGAAGCATGTGTGAGACACTTGCCAGCTTGTTCTGAATGTGGATTTTCTCACTCGCGTAAGAGTTTGAAAACCTACCCAACATATGAGTTATCCACACATCCGTTAGTTAGAGAAACGAAGATCAGAGAGTCGGGATGAATGAGGCAGTTATGGAGGGTTCACAAACTCCAAGATTCTGATCAGCTAATCGCCAATTTGATGAGGCAGGTTGAAATATGCATAATTTATAGTGACCTCTCTAATTTGACTCTATAGACTATGAATCTTGCAGTATGCAGCCGCTCCCATGCAAGAGGATAACACGTACACCTACCGTGTTTGTGAATAAACGACAGGCCTTGTAATATCTGAAAGCTTATGTTTCTTATAGCTGACTCGGGGAACAATTTTTTTCTGGAAACATAAAATGGATATTATTCCAATTAACCCGCTAATGTTGTGCACATAGAAGAACTGGTCAGTTATGCTGAAAAACAAATCACAAAAAACTCATCACTGTCTCCCGGTAAAACCAGAACAAACACAAACACACTTGGGTATGGCCTAGCATTAGAGCCCATGGGCGAATAGAAATCAGCCGATATCTCAGTATCTGCATTTATGTTTGGAGATATGAAAATATTTATTATACAGAATAAACAAAGATGTGCATTTATGTTACATTTTACATAAAAAAATTATTTTCTTTGATATGCATGTGGTGGTATTTGTTTTTTATTTGTATTATTTATAGTTACCAAGTTTATGTTTGAACTGTAAAATATCAATCCTCAATTACATTTCTTGGTCATAAAGCTTTGATGACGGCATCTTGCCAATTTTTGGCTATATATAGATATAGGTGTGATATATAGGTTTGTGATATACTGGCGTATTTGTCAATATAGAATTATCCACCAAATTAATCACCATCAGCCCCCCATAATACCTCGGTCAGGCTCTACCAATAATATCTCCATGAAGGGTGATGTGTTGCTTCTTACCTGTCCTTCATAAGCTGGTAGAGGTTCTCCTTCATGTACTCAAACACAAAGTAAAGGTGATCGTTCTCTCTGATGACCTCCTTCAGTTTCACCACATTTGCATGGTTCAGCTTCTTCAGTGACTGTCGTGACACACCACGGGAGAAGGAGAAGAAAAATAGAGTTATTGTGCATGTTTGATATCAAGACTATTATGGATATATCTCACAGATTTGCTCTGCAACGGCGTTTAATGTTTACAGCTACAAAATGTGAAATTACCTGAGAGTAGGAACACTGGCTCACAGTTCTGAGTTCAATAGTGATACACTAGTTATGATTGTTGAATTTTAGTGATGTATTTAATCTCATTTTACACAAACAAGGCATTTTGGAAAGTTGTGACTTGCGGTATATTTCAAATATACATATACATCATGGTTAATTTGATCCAGCCTGAAACCTCTATTGGTCAGTTCAATTTGAATCCGTTAGTCAAGGCCCTGAACCCAAGCACTTTAAACACCTGTTACTTTGGTTTGGACTGAATGGAAAAAGTCTGAGGTCTGGAAAAAAACAGGCATGTGTGAAAGTATCACTGTCCTTACCTTCACTTCTCTTAGGTTCATGCATTCCTCCCATGAATAAAACTTCCTCTTCATCCTATGAAAGACAAAATAGATGTAGATATATGCATATGCCAAGAGTAAGAGATGACGTCAGGATTGCAGGCCGTATAAATTGCACACAACATATGCTCACCGTCTTTGCAAAATGTTTTTTTTGGCTGCATCAATAATTCATCTCTATTGACACCTCTCTGACTTCAGTTCATTTCATATCAGGAGAAAACCTCCAACACCTCTGCATTCTAACATGAAGTGAATTGATTTCTTCAACCTTACCGGCTTCACAGATACATTTCTGACCAATTGATCAACTCAAAACACACGTTGTGTTGCTAAATGCATGAAAAACACCACACAACCAGCTGGGATATGGAGCATCATTCACGGTAGCTCCCCTCCCTCTGGACTTGTGTGAGAGTTACAGAACTTCCACATATCTATTTTCTCCTCTCTGGGCGCCTTCCTTCTACAGTGTCAGCAACCTGACACGCCCCCTTCTACTTTCACTCCCTTTCACGGTCACCACAGGTATTGTCTTGCATGGTAACCGAATGATCGATGGGTGGACACATCTCCCAGGTTCCTCATCTATTATTGAACCCTGCTGCCACGCTGCTGAAACAAAGCCATGAAAACCAGTTTGTTTGCCTTGGTGATGGCAGGAAACCAGTGAACACCTCCGTCCGGGGAGTCACTTTGAATCTCTTATGCTGTTATTCATCAAAGACATAGTTCATCAAGCAAATACGAGTTTATGAATATTTGGTTCATTATCTGCCCAAAAGAACCGTTTTTACCAAAAACTTATTTGTTTAAAAGGTTGTGAGACTTAGTGTAGTTGGGTTC
Organism: Platichthys flesus; assembly: GCF_949316205.1. NCBI lineage: Eukaryota > Metazoa > Chordata > Actinopteri > Pleuronectiformes > Pleuronectidae > Platichthys > Platichthys flesus. Next base: position 9,212,870 of record NC_084965.1, read on the forward strand.
ATAGTGAAGAATTCCCTAAATGTAATTATGCTAACTTAAACAAAGACTTTATATGCTCTCTTTAGTAGAGTGAGGTAATATTGTCAAATTAAAATGGGATATTCCTCTTTAATCTTTCGTTCAATTTCTCACTATCTTCATATTGATGATTATTGAGGCTTTTAAACAATATTCCTTGTAAATTCTTGTAAATACGTCTTCACTATAACATAAAGCAACTTTTAAAACTAGAGACAAATAACACAGTAACTGTGAATCATACGATATGGCCAAATATTATATCAAGATAAAAATGTTGGTATCAGTCGTTCTCAATAATTGTTTTTCATTTGCATATGTATCTTTAATCCTTTTCTTTTTCCAGCACTTTTAAATGATGTTGTACTTTATCATTTTAAACAACATTTTATCAATTTGCTTCTTGTTTTCATTATCTCCTCTTTGTGAAGCACTTTGCAACGTGTTTTTTGAAATGTGCTATCGAAACAACTTTATTATTGTCATAATTATCTTTATAATAGTCACATTATTTATTTTCAAGACTGATTATTGCTCCTGAGTGAAGGTTGGGGTTTTAAACTTCTCTTTATGAGCAGATAATGACAAACACCAAATAAACAGGGAAACAATTTTGAGGTAGATAAATTATGTGTTATGTCTCCTCTCTGATCGATATATTGATATAGTAATCGGATATATACTGGACATTTGTTACATTGTTACTGATGAAAACTATGTCCTGATTAGTGTGATTAAAAAGTTAGCTGGTCATCAACCTCACCTCTTGATAGCCACCAGTTCTCCGGACTCGTTGCTTCTCCCCATGACCACACTGCCATAGGTTCCATCCCCCAGTTGCCTCAGTGTGGTGTAGCGATTCATCATCTCTACAACACATTTGTTTCAACAGCTTCTTAACTTTCCTGGAGCATGAATCAAGTTATGTTACACACCACTGGTTCACTCTTCAAATGTCTTTTTTTTAACCCTAACCCTAACCCTTTATTGCTCACCTGGTCTTCAGATTCACAACTCTTCTTCCAGAAACTGATCCATGGTTGGAAAATCTTGCTGTGGCTCAGTCAACACTGGGCCTTTGCAAGTCTTTGGTAAAATAAAATGGAAGAAACAAATATCATCAGGAAAAGACGCAATTATCATCCCAATCTTACCCCAGATAATCAATGCCTAGCTGTATTTTTAAGTGATCAGAGAACAAAATCAAAGGTAGGAGAGTTTCTTGTTGTTTTGCTTTGTGAGGAGCGGCAGGTGTGTGTTACACTAGTATCAGGCACCAACACGACGACCCAATGGAGATGACATAGGCAGCCCTGGGCAGATTAGGTCCACAGGGATGTAAATAGGATGTTACATCACTGTCACTACTTACCGGCATGCGCTACCTTCCCCAAGCACCCTGCCCGGCAAGAGGATTTGACTGTTAGCTTGTATAATCGGCCAAATAAATCTCCCTCTGGACTTTTCAAAAAAAAATGTATGGAAGCAGAAACAAGCTAATGAGCCAACAGGTACCCTCAAAGCAACAAGTCACAAAGGCTTTACTGCTAATGACAAAACTGCACTGCTGCTCAATGTGCTGTTTGAATCTGCAACATGCTAGCCTGGATATTTCAACTTTCATTCAGTCAGATCATATCCATAGCCATAAGCATTCTTACACTGACATTACATAAATACCCTGATATATGGTAGGTTGAGGACGGACCCCCCCCCGCCCTCTATCCACTATATCAGGGAAGATTGAAAAGCGATGAGTTATCCACTACAAGTTAGTTTCTGCAACAGAAGGCCCATAGAAAGGTTTTGGTGGTCCCAGAAATAGTTGTCAAGATATTTTAGATTAGTTTTAAGGGTATGCTGCTTACATTCAATGCCGATAGCTCTTGCAAAATGTGTGCGCCACAATTTATCCCATAAAATAAGGATTTAAAGAGTCCTCCGGGTATAAAGTCCTTTATAAAATGGGTTGGTTGTGATTTTCGTACTATCAAGGGACATTTTCTGGTGACAAGAGGCAAAAATTTAGAGATAGTAATGCTGCTCATACAGTGTATATTTGCTGAGGAGGTGTAAGGGACATGTGGGTATTTGTGAAGAAACAAAGTTCAATGGATTAATAGATTGACTGAATTGGTTTCAAATAACAATGCAGCACTTGTCAAAAATAGGCTTAATGGTGTTGAAGATTAGGGCGTAGGGATTTGAGTTCCCTCTGTGAGCTGTTTTCATGAAACTCTAGTAAGGGCAACCACTCTGCTGTGTTAAGGTTAAAGAAATAGAATTGCAGGCAGGTCAGGGGCAGCTAAACAAAATAAGATCAGTGCTCATTTCACTTGAAAGAAGGAGGGGACCAAGAGCTCCCATCAAAAGAGAATGTCCAAACTGAATCTAGCTCTCTGCCTCTTGATCATAAACGAATCAGTTCAACAAACATTATGTGAATGTTTAGTTCAAATAAGAAACCATTTCTCAAACCAGCAATACCCTGCTTGAAACTCAAGTCTCACCGAGACAATGAGCGAGAGGACGAGTGGAGAGGCTGCTCAGCCCTCAGCTTTCACATATGGCAATCTGTTGTGGAGGGATTTAGAGGGAATTAAGATGGATCCAGGCCACATGACATTATGTAGCTACTCAAGGTCAATCATTGTGAAAGCAAGGGTAGACACTAACCTGTCAGTTACCAGGAAACTGTTCATTGTGATGTGAAACGCAATAACTCACTACATATCGGTATGTATTTTAGTTTAAAACATGTTCATTTTCTTAATAGAACTTCTGTATATTTGGTTGTATTTGTGTATTATGTTTATTTATAGTTATTAATAACAACGTCTATGGTTAAACTGTCCTCAATTGTCTCTGCTCCTTCCCCACAACTCACAGGCATCGCCCTTGAGGTATTAACATGTTTTCACCCACAAGTAAACATATCGACATCATCTGATTCATAATTAATTCGTTTTTACTCAATAAACCTCTACATATTTGGTTGTATTTCCATTATCTATTTATTTCAACTTGTTAATAAACATGTTTATTGTAAGCTGTCAAATGTTAACCCTTGATAGTATCTCTCAATCACTATGGTTTGATAACAGCATCCAAGGAATCATTGACAAGTTTTTGTATTAATAGTATCGGCCAACAAATCGGAAATTTGTTTACTCCCTAAGATCATTATGGAAGCCAGGCCCCAAACATCCATATCTGTCAGACTCAAGTGAGCAGCCCACTGAGACTTGTCTTTCCATGTCGGCAGAGTCAACACATAAAACTCTAACATCAGAATTAAGGATATTGTTTTGATGAAGAATACAAAGCAACACACTATGACAGTTGACAGGTTAGTTCCTCTAGCCAACCAATAACAACAACAAGTATGGTTTTCTCACAGGTGGTTTCTCTCCAGTTAGAACTGGGTGTTCAGGGTTAGGGGGTAAGGGGGTAAGGGGAGGTTCAGGTACCGCAAAACATGTCGTCCAGGGGGAACACAGTTTGACACAGCACCTTCTTCCTCTCAGTTTTAAACTCACCATCTCAGGGTGTAGTTCCTCGGCTGCTGTCTGTGTCCTCTGAAAGCACCGAGTGTCTTCGGGTCAAATACACACTGTTTAATCCCCACTCGCTGCGTGCGTGAGGGTGTGTGCGCGTGTGTCAGCTCCCTATGGAAACGTACACACAAACACGGGACGCTTCTTTAAGCTGCTAGGTTACCAAAGGCGCGTGCGCGCGTATGGTAGCAATGCTTTGTGGGACTTGTGGTCTTTGGGGGGGTCGGTGATCGGTCGAATAAACTAATGAAGTATAAAACTATATATATTGTATTTTGCTTATCCTGTGACTACAAATAAACAGACTGAGACAAAACAAAGTCTGTTTTTAATTAACCTTAATATAGAAGATATAGAAGTTTTGCATACACCACTCTTTTGCACTTTTGTTTGCTAAATATGTCATGTTGCACATTTATGTCCACTTGCATTACATGTATTTTTTCTCTAAAACATATACCAACCACTATTTCACATTTATTCATTTTATTGTGAAATTCATATGTATACAGGTACCATTTGAATGTAGGATTCAATATGAACCCTAATATTAAAATGGCATATATACATGGTATACATAATTTACCTAATGTGGGCCTAAAATACAGTAAACATCCCCATGCAATCATCCTGCGCTTTACTCATTTCTCTACAAATAACATTTCCGTCTCTAGTGAAAGGTGTATATTGTGTTTAATATGTACATATCCTATGTATTTTTATTATATTGCCTATTTTATTCTATCTTATAATTTCACAAATTCTCTTGTCTAACATATTTAGAAAATTTTTCTAAAGCAACAATTGAATTCTGCCAGCGTGAGATCAATACAGTTATCTTATAGCTTATCTTATCTTGTCTTATCTTATCTCATCTTATCTAATCTTTATCTGGATGTTTCCGAACCACAGTAATCAAAATGAACAGTTTTTTTCTCCCACTGAAAGATTGCGAATTGTATCATGTGTGCAAAAGTAATCAAAGTCTAAATCATAGTTTTCCAGAGACTCACGTTTGGGATAGCTGAAGTACAGTGGAGGGGGTTTGATCTGGAACTCAGTGGCAGTTAAAGTGCTGCACCAGGAGATGGCGCTGCGGTGTTGTCGTTGTCCATCTCAGCCAATGAACAGACATAGATTGGTCAGCACACAGGTGTTGATGGAGAGTCACTGAGCCTCTGAATGCTCATGCGCACAATCAAACGTCGACAAGCAACAGAGAGACTGAAGTGGTTTTTAAAAAATCACTTTCAGTTCTGTTGAGGAAGAGTCTTTGAGGGAGAGGACTGGTTGCTGACTGGACTGACTGGTTGCTTCTGCTCATACACGTCCTCTTAATCATCCCACACCAGTGAAAGAGCAACTCACCTTTTACCTGAGAGATTACCCAGACCTGTGTGTGTGTGTGTGTGTGTGTGTGTGTGTGTGTGTGTGTGTGTGTGTGTGTGTGTGTGTGTGTGTGTTCCCAGGGTGGTCTTTGCTCACACAGATACGATACAGGTTAAGCCAAAAAGCAGGAGAAGGGGGATAACAAGTGGGATTTCGCCATAAGAGGATTATCCCGGTCGTTTACCACCCGCTGGTCCTGTCAACGTGAGCCCGGTTCGCCGCTTGGAGCGTTACGCAGCGCAACAGCGTGCCATAGCCTTCCCAGGAACCGGGCGAGGAGAGGACTCAACCTGGATCTGATTCACACGAGCGTTCTACAAACTATTGTGAAATGGTAATGTAACGTTTCAATATGCCATATATAGTTGTTTGGTATCTACTGGGAGCGCACGGGAGTCGCACTGGGAGTGCGTCCGCGCCGGCAAGCGGTGTCCTGATGCTTGGACTATCGACGGGCCGTCTCTGAGATGAAGACGAGACCGGCGGGGATCGGCGATGTCCATGCCGACTGGATGGGTTCGCTCCCCTCCAAGCTCAGTGCCATGCCCTTGAAGCACCTCGCCGTGCCAGGTGAGCCCGGAGCGCGTAGAGATGCCCCCTTCTCTCCATCACTGTATGGATACTGGATAGTGTGACACTGTTAAAGGACAACACAAGACAAGTGATGTGTTTGTGTGTTTGTATACTTGTACTTCCATCTTATTTTCAACTGGACCTTAGGGTGCGAGGCCCTTTGGCTTTTTCAAAGACCTGTTTGAGGGTTAAGATTTGCATTTGGGGTTAAGGTTAGAAGATTGGAGTTAGGAATTCAGTTTTGATGGTTAATGTTATAGGAGTAAGATGTGCATATAGGCTAAGGTTAGAGGTAGCCATGAATTAGTCAAAGTCAATGGGTTAGGTATAAAGCTTTGGTTAGGCTGTCCTATGCTTTTGCTCTGTTCCTTTCCTGTTGTATTACCATCACTATCATCACCTCTTTTTTAAACAGGATCCCATGATTCTTTCACCTTCTGGGTGGACGTGCATGCTCCCGTGGGCCCAGATCAGAAGGCTTATGTCAAATACCTGGCCACCATGTTCAGCGTCCTAGCCAAGAAAGTCATGGTGAAGTGGTCCATGACACAGGTACCGCTCACAAACCAGCAGGTTGCAGAGGATTTGTGAATAGACATAATTGGGGCATATATTAAAAGTTGTGCGTGTGTTTTACAGTCCAGCAGATGGGTTGTGTTTTGTTGCCAGTTGTGAGCCTAACACGCAATGTGATGTGTATTCCCAGAACCTGACTTTCAAGGAGCAGCTGGACGCTGGAATTCGCTACTTCGATCTCAGGGTCTCCTCCAAACCAAGTGAGCCAGGAAACGAGATTTACTTCATCCACGGCCTCTTCGGACACAAGGTGAGCAGAGCACGTGTTTGCTGTTCAAGTCTGTCATAGTTCTCTTTGTAAACTTGTCAAAGTTATCTGTCACCGCTGACAGTTTATGCTTTATTACATCTGCCAAGGAGATTATGTCCATTGTTTGTTGATTGGTCTTTATGTTTGTAAGCAAGATCAAAAAACTACCAAACAGATTTCCACGAAAGGGATAGATACAGTATTAATGTTTTCTTTTATATTGTGAGACTGGGCATTTTTCAACCTCATCTCCATTTGCTAACGAAATAATTCATGGATCTTAATCTGAAGAAATCCGGCCCATTCAGGGAAACTATGAGTGTTTTTAAATGTATGCACTTTTGGTTTGATGTCACAAACAACATTTTGTCTGTCTTCCCCAAAGGTCAGTGACGGTCTGCTGGAAATCAACTCCTTCCTTAGCAGACACAGGAAAGAGGTGGGAAGAACTTTCGATATGTATGTATTTATTAATGAATTAAATAAAGCACTGATTCAAAAATAATCATGACCAGTGAGAATTTTGGATGATCATCTGATGGGAGGTCACGTCTGACTGGTTTAGGTCGTGTTCCTGGACTTCAACCATTACTACGCGATGGGCGCAGAGCATCACGTGTACCTCATCAACCTGCTGCGGGAGGTGTTTGGCAGCAAGCTTTGTTACAACTGTGTCGTGGAGAGCGTTACTCTGGACTTCCTGTGGGAGAAGAGACACCAGGTGAGATCCGGCTGCATCAATGAAAGAAGTTACAACATTTACTTCACATTTCCCGCTTATTTCAGTGTTGGGGGAGATCTCAATAATCATATCATATCAAACTAGGTCTGTCTGAATTGGCAGATCTTATAGTGAGATGTGCCCACCTGCATTTTTAGGACTGTCCCATGACTGCGTGTGTGTGCAGTAGCATGCATGCATGAGTCGCTGCAGAAAAATGTTTTATGCATGCAGATCTGCAAGTAATAGCAGTGTGCAGGGGTTTATTGGATGGTGCTTTAAACCCTTGTGCTGTTAATCTGTGCTGCCTCTAACTCTCATGTACAGGAATTAGTGGTGAGCATCATCCTATTAACACGCCTTCCTCCATCCAACGCTCCTTCTCTCGCCTCACCTCATCGTATTCAGCTTTTCTTCAAGTTATTCCTCTATTGTTTTTTCCCTCGCTTTTTCCTCCTTGTACCTCCACTCACCCCCCAGCTAGACAATCCCTCCTTCTTTATTTTACCTCTTTACTTCTTACCTCTTGGTTTGCGTGTGCATGTGGTTCCTGCTTTAGATGCAGATTGTGTCACGGTGCATCTGCATTCTCCCATTCGTGTGTCTCATGCTGATAGCCCGCTATCAGTTAAATCTGGTCCTATGACCCTAATCTGTGATTGACTTAGTTGGCAAAGAAGAGAGAGCTCGAGATGGCAGCCTTCACTTCCTGCTCGGTGTGTCACTGCTCCTACACTGATGTCACAACCCGAATCTAGAGCCATGACAAAACACAAGGAAAACGCTGGATGAAGGAAGATAGTACGTTGTTTATATAGAAATGAGATGTAATGATGAAGGGTAGGATCCCATAATTATATGATAGGATTATAGATTATCATACAGTGAGATTGGTGTTAAGGTTGCAAACAAACATGTACAGGCCCCGATGTGTGTAAAGATGAAACAAGTAAGGACATTTGTAACACTTCCGCCTGTGCTGTTGTTCAGTGTCTTTCTTTTCCTGCTCTTCTCAGGTAATAGTGTTCTACCATCATCCCTCTGGTCAGGGCAACCCCAACATGTGGCCTGGCAACAAGATCCCTGCTCCGTGGGCAAACACCACTGAACCCAACAAGCTCATACAGGTCAGACTGCAAGAAAATAAGTTAAAGCTGGCCCCTAACTTCGCAATGGCCAAACATTCCCCTTGAATTCAATCAACCCACTTTAAATTGCACACACTAATAGATATATGTCCCCTTAATACACCTATACCTTTTTTTTCATCATGAGCCATTAATTACTCCCTTATATACTGATATCCTGAAAATAATCAAGAATTCTCCTATTAAAGTGAAGTTGAAGTTTAGATGAGAGTTCTTCCATTTTACATTCTCATGTCTGCAGTTCCTGCAAACCACACTGAAGGAGAGAGCCAAACATGGCTCCTTCCACGTGTCGCAGGCCATCCTCACACCCAGGGTCAACACTGTGGCCAAGGGCCTGGTCTGGGGACTCCGCAACTACCTGGTGGAGAGGTCAGTCCCCATAAGCCTGGGTCTGTTTGTACGAAAATGTGACAGAGAGAGGCATGGTGGACTATTTCATATGTGTGGAGCTAAAAAACATTTGCATGTCAACAGCATTTTTGCTTCTGATACATCCCTTTTACACATAATACATATATTCATATGCAGGATTGGAAATATGGCTTTTGTTTTAACATCTTATACATCCTAGTTTATATATTTTTAATTCTTACTATGCAAAGTGTTATTATTATTGCTGTTATTATAATAAACCGTAAACTCACTTTATCACTGTTGGAATCTCAAAATCTTTACTTTTCTTCTGCTTAGTTCCATTAATAACTCTCATATATGGCCAGAAGGGGGCAGTATAGCAAAAGCTGCAATTACCAGTCGAGTGCATGCCGTTGAAAAAAAGCTGGAACTTGATTGATTTGAAAAACGCAATGTCAACAAAAACTTTCTAGGGTGTTATATGAATATTATAAAAATACTCTCCATGCACATGTGTTTAGATTCTCTGATACAATACTATATCTCTTCAATGTTTTATCCAATATCTGGGAATAATCTATAGTCGTCAAACAGTAGAGGCTCAAACCAAAGACCAACCCATTTCATCCCTCGGAATAGAGATCTAATTTCCTAGACCTACGTTATTACTTATCCAGCTCAAAAAGAGCCCAAGATTTGAGTGGTAATATTGCTGGAAATCCTGACTTGAATCCATACCCACCCGTGCCTTTAAATCTGAGAGAGACAGTCTGTGGTGCTGGGGTATGTATGAAGCTCCTGAATAGCTCCTGGACACTGTGGCGAGACAGGAGGTGGCCTAATTTTGCCCTTCCGAGGAAACAGGATTGTTTATCGCCGCTGTACAAACACTCAGACTTCCTGGTTTTGTTCTGCTGGCGGCTCAAACATAGCACAGAAGTCACAGGGTGTTGGAAGTGATACAGTTACAGTCGTGGCATGTGTGTGTGTGTGTGTCTGTTTGTGCCAGGATCCAAAAACAGAAAGTGTCCCGGAGACTTGATTTGGAGACAATAGTGGCACAGTAGTCTCCCACTGACAGACACAAATATCACTCCCTTTCTCCTACATTGGGGAGGTTTTCTGCTATTACTCAGTTCATCTCATGTAAAGCTTTTTCCTGAGAAACTGACAACTAGAGAAACGTCTAAAATCAATCAAATTCAGCAATAATCCACTATCAAATCTAATTTCCATCCATGTCTTATTTTCGGTGGCTCTAGGAACCTGCCGACCATCATGTCCTGGGTGGAGGCTCAGAGGCCGGGGAAGGACGGCGTTAACATCATCACCTCAGACTTTGTGGAGCTCACGGACTTTGCCAACATTGTTATCAAACTCAATAACCGTCTGTTGTCCGAACAGGAGGGCAAAGCAAGATGACACATGTTTGAACAGCGGGACTGATGTGTGCTGCTGACCCATAGGGTGTGTGACTGCAGGAGCACTGAGGGCTAGATTCTGTGAAGTTAGTTTTAATGATATTGTATTTTCTTGCATCACTGATTCAAGCGAGGATTTTCATCATCAGCTGTCACAGACACGTTAAAGCAACGCTGTGTAAATTGGTCTGAGCAACAGCGCCCTCTGCAGCCACCCGTGGGGATGAATTCTGTCAGGATCCATCAAGCTCTGACTGAACTGAAACACAACTGAGCGGTGGATGTTACCCATGATCCCCGGCTTCCTGAACCAGAAGAGCAGCTACTTTAACAAACTCACCAAACTCTTTTTGAAAGCACAGTTTTGCATTACACTTGAACTCACTGGACAATTTAAGCCACTATTACATATTAAAATGCCAAAGGTACATATTGTAGACGTCAAGGTCTTAAGAATGTGTGTACACAGTAGAGGTAGTGGGATGCAACTGGAACAAATATTCTGTTTACATGCAGTTAATTACATCCATAGCTTTATGTACATAGAGTCTATAAGAGCAAAGGCCTAACGAGCTGGTGATGCAATCTGTTTACCTTGTATTCCAAACTCACTAATAATTATACAATAATAACTCTGAGCCCAAGAGCAAAGTTGGGTTTTCAACTGCTCCTGGTGTTTTACCAATAATTAAATCAACATGAAACAAAATTAGAAGTTTCAATTTGTCCTTTTTTAGTTTTTCTTTCCATGTTTAGCGAAATGTATCCACTGGGGTTTGTCGATATATCTTTAACTAGAGATGCAAACGCTGGCATCTTTAATTAAATAAATTACAGGATTTCAGTGAAAAAAAAAAAAATATGTGGAGCCTGTGCCACAATCCTCATAAAACGTAGGCAGCGATATGCACATAGCAATAAATGGTATAGGGTTTGTAGTGTTTTTGCTATTTGCGGACATGGAGACACAGAAATAGTCAGTTTATGGCCGTGTCCAGCATATGTCAATGTGCAGCACACTCCATAAAACATTCATGCATCATATAGTAACAATGGGAATGCACACTGAATTGTTTTGTATATGTCTCGGTGTGTGTTACTGTGTCTAGTGTGAGTTCACTATGGGCCCGGTGATTACTATGTGGGACATAGACACGAGTGCAGTGGCAGTCAACCTGCATTCCTGTGGTCAGAGTCGAGGGGAAGACGGAGAGGACAGAAAGACGACAGCAGAAGAAGATGAAAGTTACTCACAGAGTGGATGCCTTGATTCAGCAGAGAGGAAAGAAAGAGTAAACAAAGGGAAAGAGAGAAAAATGACAGACCTCGGCTGACTGTAGAAAGTGAGAGGGAATGAATTCCCCGGAGTGTTGATCAGTGGGAGGACGCAGAGAGGTTCCTTCAGCAGCGGCATCCTCTAACTGAGTAATTTCTGTTACTGTGAAATAGCTTGTATTGTCAAGACCATGTTGTTTACACAGTTGAGTGTGATCACCAAGCACTGCAAAGCTAACACACACACACATACACACACGCACACGCACATACACAGAGCTAAATAGTGCAGTAATTACACCTACCGTGGCAGGCATGTGAGAAAGCAGAGGAGTACGCAACCCCAAGTTATGCAGAGCATTTCTCTCTCTCTCTCTCTCTCTCTCTCTCTCTCGCCCATAACTATTGTTCAAAGATGGTTTTTGTTATTTGAAGTAGTTCAGGTATGTTCAAGTGGTATTTTTTTCAGTAATAATTTAATTATTGATATAAAAACTGAGTGAAACGTCATGATGCTGCTGCTCCATTGATCCACCGATCGCTAATGTGCAGACTCTGGCTCTGAGTGACGTCATCGGCACAAGATGGCAACGTTCGTATTGGGGATAGTGGGAGGAAATGACACGTTGCCATCTTTATTTACAACCTATTGTTCAAACTCTTTGGCTGCGAAGGATCAGGCGGAGTCTTGCTCTCAGTTTGGATCAAAGCGTCTTCAATCTAGTTTGCAACAATACCCTCAATAACCACCATTTACCTCAGTGGTCAGTGTTTAAGAGTAACCATTTTTATAAAGGTAGATTAATGGGCAGTTTACGATCTTCAAATCAAGTCCATTACACAACGGAGTGTGTTAAAAAGAGTCTGAAGACTTTCTGAAGCCACTGTACATCCACACAAGTGACGTCAGTGAGCGGAGCCAACCAGGCCATTAACATAATTACTCACAGATTTATTAGTGCTCTCTTTTAGACCACGATGACTGCAGTATTGAAACAGCTGTCAAAAACAAATGGTAACGATTAGTATCTTATGTCATGTCCTGTATCTAGCACAGAGGCAGAGGGAAGAAACAGAAAGACCTCACTTCCTCTTAAGCCACAAACAATGTCAATTTCATCCAATCATCTGCACTTGAGATGTTGTTAAAAACAAGCAGTTGGAATAGTTCCACCCACACAAGTGCAATCATTTGTTTTCAATAATTCAATTTGGGCTGGCACTTCAAAGTAACATGTTGATGTTAAGTGGTAAAGCAACTGTTTCATGCAGGATGGACTGCACTGGAAAAATCCCTTCACGTGCAAAGGAATGTAGGCCTTTAAGTAATGGCTATTAAAAACCTGTTCAAAACGTAAGCTGGAGGATTTATCCGAATGAAACTGGTCTTTCATGGCGATCTGGGATCACATGGGAGCTGAGGAATTGACTCGGGAATGCTGTGGAGCCCACGGGCGCTTGGATGATGTCACCGGGGAAAGCGCGGCAGCTCTCATGCCAGCGAGCATCCACGGAGGCCAAACAGCTCCTGGAGACACTTGACAAGAAAGAAATCAAAAGGAACTGCGAGAGTTTTATCCTGATAACTTCAAGCTGTTTCCAATTTAAGACTTTTGGCTCCTGTCTACATTGAGTTTACGCCTAAAATGGGCAAAAATAAGGGGAGCCCACCAAACAGTGGCAAGATTTGGAGGTTGCTACAGATGAGGACCTACAGGACAAACAGCTTTTTTTCATAAACTGTATATAAAGACGGACAACACATTTCCACTTTCTCCAAATATCGGTTTCGGCTTTCAGACCAATTACACTCTCTGATGACATAATGTCTCCTTATTTCCTCTGTTGCTTCTGTCATAATGACTACAGCCACCAGAGGGCTCTGTCCCTTGAATATAAATGTTTTTTTGTTTTTGCGGAATTGGCTGAAAAGACATGAACGAGATCACCCCCTTCTGATACAGGCCTACAGGCAAACCTGCATGATGTCTTAGGGCAAAGCATGACTGTACATGTAGCTGAGATTTTTCAGATGGTGCACACAACTTAAAAAGGAGCAAAGGGCATCCTGCCACTGCCTGCATACACCCGTGCAGATTATTCATGTGTTTGAGTGTGCGTGTGTGTGTGTGTGGGGGGGGGGGGGTTCAGGGGTTGTGTGTGAAATGCAATATGTGATGTCAGGGAGGATACTGCTATATAGGATCATTTTAATTGTATCTTTTTATCTTTAACATTCTGATTCTCAGTGTAAATAACTGTTATTTTGAGCAAAGCTAGTGAACCAGGCTCATGAACTCTATGTCCTCCTGGACAAATGTGCATTCTTGTCAGAGGTGTGGTGACGTTGGGTCTGTCTTGAGGTACGTTCTGGAATTCGATCATGTATTTAACTTCTCCTGTTTCATAATGAAGAGTTTTGCATTTTGAGATGGGCGTCGCTCACTACAGGTCTTTCACCAGGAGAACCCACCCACTAGTATGTTTGGTCAGTGGCGGATCTAGGATTTTTCTTAATCGGAAGCCATAAAGGTGCCACAATTAACACAGAGGGGGCCAATTCTGTTACGACGTCCATGCACACTTCCTGATTCAGTAAGGTCCACAATCAAGTCATTCCTTGTTTCCTGTTAGCGCTTCTGCTTTGAGCAAAGCTTCACATCATTGAACATATTGTGAAAATTGTCACATGTATTGCTATATAAAAAAAAACTAACAGGATAAAGGCACTTCATTTTGAGTTCAGAAACTGGAGTTTTTGAAAATCTCTATTTCAATCAGTTTTATAGCAAAATATCTGCTTTAGTGGAGACAGGGTATAAGTTACTGTACCTAAACTCACAGTATTAGGACTGGACTGTGTTGTGAGAAAAGCCGACTGGTCTGCATTCCTGTTGTAATATCATTAGTTAAACATGCGTCTTATCATTGTTTCTTATCATTGCTGCCAAGTTGTTCTGAAAGAATGCTCTCTCTCTCTCCCTCTCTCTCTCTCTCTCTCTCTCCCTCTCTCTCTCTCTCTATCTCTCTCTCTCTCCCTCTCTGTCTCTCTCTCTCTCTCTCTTTCTCTCCCCCTTTCTTTTACTCCCTCTTTATTTTCTCCCTCGCTCTCCCCTTGTCTCTATCTCTTAAGGCTTCTCCCTTTGGAACAGTCAGAATGAGAGGTCAAGTGTAGTTGGTCTGTTAACACCTGCACCTTATTCTTTGTGTGTGTGTGTGTGTGTGTGTGTGTGATTGTGTGTGAGTGAGTGAGTGAGAGAGAGAGAGAGAGAGAGAGAGAGAGACTCTCCCCCTCCCCTTGTTCCCTCTCCTGCACAACTTTCCAGCTGTTGCTGCATTCCTCTACACGTCGCAATTGGCAGGGGCCGCCGGCTTTTTCACGTTTGTGTGTGTTATGTTTGAAGTGTGTGTTTATGTCAGGGAGCCCGAGCTGCGGTCTCTCCCTATAGGCACCCAGAGGTGGCTCATTGGGAATGTGTGTGCTGTCAAGCAGAGACCGTGATCACCAAAGGGGAGAAGTGAGGGAATATTTGGATCCGGAGTTCTCGTCAGGCGACATAATCCTGGATCTGCGAGCTGCTGCTGCGTAACCATGACAGAAGTGGCCAGTCCTGCTTCAATAATGGTGAGCTCATTTTCCACTGTGTGTGACTCTCATTGGGCTAATGAGGTTCAATTTGATTTGCAGATTTTCTTCATAGGAAATAAAACACAGGAGAAGTTTTGTTTCTTTCTTATGTTGACATTTGAATCACGTTGATTATTCATTATATGATCACATTTTATTTCAATATTGCCCTTGATTACGAAAATGTAGGCATATCAAAGGACCCTCAACAGCCAATCAGAGCAGGGTTTTGACTGATGATAAATGGTTTACAGGATATTTTATATCGGTGTGTGAATAAGAGAAATTCTTCCACCATGTGTGACCTATCAGTCACAAGCTTAGGCTGATGATATAAACACAGTGTCACAGAGGACGAATATGCATGATGTGATGTAGTGTCATAAGGCTGAGACCTAAAAATTCCTATGTGGCTTTATAAAAGCAGTGCTCCTACAGAATGCTCCGCAAATGTTGAACCTGTCAAGTTGGCTCTGGCCATGATGAGGAAATCAGTTTGACATGACTTTTCCATCAGAAGGACTATTATTACCTCCAGGCCGGATAAACATCTGGTATGTTGTACGTGTGCAAATATGCATTTACATGAACATAAACATCTATACAGATGCTACAGAACTAAAATGTATCTTTTAACCGTGCAGCAGTGAATGTATATTTCTACCCTTAATTTGTAGCAGAGAGGTTGTATGGGAGTAAGTTAAATCGCCAAATCAGTGGACGTGATGACGTTTTAACACTTGATGGATTAAAAACTAAGACAACTAAATTAATACAAATATCTCAAGATGAAAAAGACATCATACATGGAGAAAACAAAGTAAGACAATGAGATTCAAGAGCTCTTTGGGATGAGGACAGACGCTGGTGTCAATGCGGAACTTAAAATTAAACAAAATGCATATGATTTTTTTATTCTTATCTTTGTGAAGATCACATTACCCTTCATCCCTGGATTCTTTACTCTGTGATTTCCTACATCCCTTTTTTGTCCCGATCTCCCCTTCACGCTCTGTTTGTCTCTCCTCTTATCTCACATTCCTCTTTTCTTTTCTATCCATCGTTTCATTTCACCATGTGAGCCATTAGCACTAATGTGGGTCATGTGTCCCTCCAGAACTTCCCTGTTCCTCCACTTGTGGACATTTTCAAAGACACACACTCAGTACATATTTGATTTAGATTTCCTCCTACTCTGAGTCATGTGCAGCAACAATGGACTTTGATTCCTGTGAGGACCTTGCCTTTTGGTAAATGAAAGAAATGTGTGGGAGAGTTAGAATTTGGTTTAAACAATGCTGGCACGTATTTGTGTTTGGCAGGAGTTGAATGTCAGGTTGTGTTAATCGGTTTGCTGAGTTCACACCAAACATGAACGCAAACACAATGTATGTTTGGTGTAAAAAACAAGAAAGGTATTCTGACCCTTTCCCTTTTTACTTTCTGTTTTGCTGAAATGTTTAAACTCGTGTCCACTTCAGTGTACATGCAGCACCCAACAATGACAAAGCTAAAGCTGTAATTTTAGACAATTTTTAACAAATGTCTTTAAAGGAAACTAGAATTACCACCTCTGCCAGCCCGTCAAGCTGTAGGAAATATGGTCAAAATCATCTTCTCCTGAGTTATGGCATTAGACGAAAACATTATAATGTCAGGGCGGCTTGGTGTTGTAGTGGTTAGCAATGCTGCATCAGGGTAAGGTTCGAATCCCGGCTTGGCTGCACATTCTGCCTGTGTGTGTGCGTGGGTTTTCTCCCGCCACAGCCCATAGACGTTGGGGTTAGGTTAATTCCAGACTCTGGATTGTCCGGTGGTGTGAATGTGAGCATGAATAGTTGTTTATCTTTGCGTGTTGGCCCTGCATCT
Source organism: Platichthys flesus (assembly GCF_949316205.1). NCBI lineage: Eukaryota > Metazoa > Chordata > Actinopteri > Pleuronectiformes > Pleuronectidae > Platichthys > Platichthys flesus. The sequence continues at coordinate 9,229,652 of NC_084965.1, forward strand.
AGTGGTCGGGACCTCAGAGTGCGTCAAAGGTTCACCTTCCAACTGGACGATGACCCCAAACACGCAGCCACGACACGACAGGAGTGGTTTGAATGACAGCTCTTTGAATATCCTTGATTGTTCCAGCCGGAGAGATGACTTGAAACATATCAAACACCCCTGGAGAGGCCTTGAATTACCCCGAGCTCCACTGATTTACAGCTCAAGAACGTCTGCAGAGCTGACAATCTCCAAAGCAAAGCTCGTCGCTTCATACCCAGAAAGAGTTAAGGCTGTACTTTCTGTAGACAGTGCTTCGACAAGGTCCTGGGTTAAGGATCTGAGTTTATCAAGTGATGTTTCGGGGTTTTCTTTTTAATACATTTTCGCTTTGCACTTATGGGGTATTGACGTTAGGTTGAATAACCGGTTTGAATGATTTTAGCAGAAAGCGACAAAAAATAGGTCTGAATACTTTATTAATAAACTTAAAGTGTCTTGTGGAATCACGGACTGAGAATTATAGTGTTTTATAATCTGTGTGTGTTTGAAGGGGCTGTTATCTATGTCGCGTGTGCCTGAATGACTCGGGCTCGTATTAAACTAATTAAAGTCCTGTTGAAGCTGATTTAGACACGTGCGTTGCTCCGTACGAGGTCGCCTGAGACGACTCCTTATTAACCAGCATCTGTGATACAATACTGGCTTTGTCAGGTGGGAGGAGGAGAGGGTGACACTGGAATGTGAGGGGAGGAGATGTCAGTGAGGAACAGAGAGATGGAGAAAGAGAAGCCAGGCAGAGAAACGAGCAAAACAGATTAAACACAGGCAACACTCGTAAATATATATGAGACTGAGAGCAAAAGAAGAAGACTGAGAGCAAAAGAAGAAGAGGAGGACTTGTTTTGGCTTCGTATCAAAGGAAATAAAGTTAGGAAGACAGAAGGAAGGAGGAGATCCTGTAATAACCAGTTGACGCCAAACGCTCATATTTTAAAGAGCAGCTGAAGAGTGGTGGAAAAAAAGACACATGATTATACCACATGTATAACACCCAGGCATGTGCAAAAGCACTACTCAACACAGACACAGTATTTTCACTGATACTCTGCAAGAGGTAAAAAAAACAACTTCACATTCATGTCAACCGGCAATATGTTGTTTTCTGACCTTGCTTGATTCATTTCATCAGCAGTTGGCTTGTTTTGAACAGATGGAAAACAATGCATTTGATTTTAAATTAAACACTAGTGTCTCTATACTTTTAGTCATTAGTCATTATTTTATTCTCCTGTTTAACAACTATATTTGGCTCCTCTTCCGATCCTGTCATTATGACGACAGCCACAAGAGGGCTTTGTCATTTGAACCTTAATGACCTTTTATGGCATAGTCCGGCTCATGGCCATCATCTTGAAGAGGCACCTGCTTCAAAAGACCCTGCAGCCTCAGGCCACTGTGTGCCCCTTTAATAACGCGGCCAGATGCAGTGAAGAAGCAGATGGCCAACATCAGACAATCAGATATCTGCCTTAAAGTAGACGTAAAAAAATACTGATGACTTGCCTGTTGCATAATCCTCTGCGCTTGCTGCTTTTGAAATTGTTGGTGTTGGAATCCATATTCCAAAGGCAAATTCATGCACAGACCAAAAAATTCTAAAGTTCCGATTTTGAGTCGCCCACATTGAAGATTTTACTGAAGATTGTCAAAGAAGTCATACATGTATGCAAAGAACTCTACGACGCCAACTAGTGCTCAATTCTCCAAATCAGTGACATAAACAATGGTGATGGAAATGGCACTGAGATGTGGTCATGACCTTATTACAACCAGGAAAGCAGAAATAATGCAGAAGGAAAACAAAACAGGAGGAAAAGACCAAACAGATGGAGAGGAAATACAGAGGAAATTGAGGTAGTAGACAGAGGGATGAAAGCAGAGGATGAAATAGTAGTAGCCCTGGATTTCAGGGTCTTTCCGTTCTCGTATCACGGATTCTCTCCCTGTCTTTCATCACTTTCCCTTTTTTTTTCATTAATTCATGTATCTCTCTGTCTCCAGATGCAGGTTAAACACAGCATTCTTGAGGGAGACTCAGCTGTTCCGCAGATGGGATCAAAGACAGTTTGTGGGTGCATGCACCGTCTCAACTGCAGATTTAGAAAGAAAAATGTATTTTCAAAGTTATTTCAGCCAGTCTTCAATTATTTAAGGTGCGAGTTCTGAAGTACACCAGATTTAGGATTACAGGTGTTTAAAGTATGAGGTTGGGGCCCAAGATTTACATGCTTATGCTTATTTTTCCCATATTGCATATAGTGACGGAAAATGTGGGGCACGAGAGGGTGAGAGAGTTTTAAACATCAAGTTAGAAGTTGAAGTCAAAGTCAAAGTGCATGTCACATCATTCAAAAAAAGAAAGGTTCTTTGTTATTTGATGCTATAAAAATGAGGTAACAAGTCATGACGATTGTTTGAACGCACATTTCGGCAGGACCTTGATCCTATTGCTCCATCCCTGATCCCTACTGTGCAGACTCTGGCTACCTAAAATAATAGAATGAAATAATTTGACACTTGTTTTGCCATTTTAGTTTGGTCAGTGTCCTATCCACAAACATGGTGGAGGCAGTGTTTATGACCTCTACGACAGCCAGCCACCAGCGGGAGACAGATTGTCCTCACTTTTGGGGATTATGAGTCATGTCGTCTCTCTTTATGTACAGTCTGTGGTTTAGACTGAAACACAACGTACACCATGTTAAAGCCAAAACAGTGAGCTAAAAGACGATAACAAGGTGTGTAGATCACCAGGAAACAGCAGAGTCGACTGATACCTGTCTGTGGGTTCACTCTTCTAATTTTTATCAATATTGTTTAGTTGTTTAACCCTTTATGCCCACATTTACCCCAACCAGCCAGTAGTTCAAAGGTCCTGATAGCATCAGATTTGGAGTTTGGATCTAAGAACCTGAGGAAAACTCCAGGATGCCATGGCCAGAATCTGAAAGTCGAGGAAGGGGGTGGGTTGACACACTTCACTGCTTTACTTTAGCTAGAGCACAACAAGGCCGGGGAGATGTGTCCTGACCTGCCCAGACCAAAGCTCACCTGGGGAGAAGAAGAAAGAGAACGACAGGGACACAACGTTTGGGAACAATAGAGTTAAGAGAGGAGACGAGGGGGAGAGTTGAGGAACCCGTCCGGAAAGGACGTACAGGAAGGAAAGAATTGGGAGGAGAGAAAGAGGAGGAAAGAGCTTTGTCACCATTTTTCACAACAGTCTTCCTTGAACTTTGAGATTTGACTATGACCTTGATTTCTCGTCTGGACTTCGTAACTCTTGTCGAGCTGATGTTGCCATCACACGTTTGTGTGTTTGCTTTGTCTACACCAGAGAGGAAAAAAGAAAAAAACTCAGGAATGTGGGGCCTCATATCTTCATGCGATAACAAAAAGAGCTGATGCGTGACCGTATTTGTGGATGTTTGTGTGTGTACGTGTGGGTATAAGAGCTACAAGGGTGGTGTGTGTGTCTGTATGTTTGAAGGCAATAAGGGTGTCAAGGCAGCAAAAGGAAGTGAACTCAGAAAGGAAGCTGGCACTGAATTAGAGGAAGTGCCACGGAGCTGACTTTAATTTGTGCTTCCTCTGCTAGTGATTGGAGGAAAGAACGGTAGGGAGGGGAGAGTGACAGTAGAACGGCCAGAGGATGGGGCGAGGAGAGAGAGAAAATAAAGAAGATGAGACAAACAGTCGAAGAAATAGAGGAGTAATTAAGCATCAGGAAGGAAAAACTAAAAATGGTGGTTAGGACAACAAGGAGAGAGAAAATGGAAGAAGGGAAGAGATGACAGAGGGTGGTCAGGAAGATGTGGTTGGGGTGGTTTCCTGTCAGCAGCAATAATCTCTGCTATGGTGAGAAACTTTGAATGGGGGAAGCACTATGTTTGTTAACAGCACTGGAGACACCATGCAGGGGCTGGTTGGGTTGGATGGAACCTCTGTCACACCAGAGACCAGTTTTGGTCAAATGTAAATATGTATAAAACCAAACCAGTCTTTCCCTGACTTTAACAAGTGCTGTGAAGGCTTACACATAACCACACAACAAGATGAATTATGCTGATGTCACTACAAAAAGATATTGTGCTGAAAGATCAAATCCGTTCACTATGAAAATTAAAGCAAAAGTTTATCTCCTCATGACCATGAATTGGCTAACATAATGTCCCTGTTAATTTATGACATATTAGCCATGACAGCTTGACATTCGAACTTTGGCACAAAAGGGAAGCCAATAGTAATGGTTCATCCTCTGGGGAGAAGGAGGTTGTGTTTTCATTACTGTTTTGTCTTTTTGTCAAACTTTAAGCAGGATTACGTAAATATTGCTGAGCTGACTTTCTTGAAACTTGGTGAAATGGTGCGATGTGGGCCAATGGAAAGTTCATTGACTTTGGAGTGGATTCCATCTTACAGGAATTTTTTTTCTCATTTTCTGTAACATGACAAAAACAAGTTTCTTACATTGTGTGAATTGCTCATGACAAATAAGAACACTCAGTATACCTCTGCAAAGGATAGATATCAGTTCCCTAAATGTTCCTGATTTTTTTCATCAAGATTTATTCCCTTGGGAAATAAAGAAATAGTTTAAAACGCCCTATCTTGCAGAATAAAGAAAGTAAAAATAAATATTTGATCTGCACCTAAATTAATTTGGTCTTTCCTGATCCATATCACATCCTTCCAAGTTTTGTGGAAATCCGTTCGCTTGTGTTTGTGTGAACTGACTGACAAACAAACAAGCTCACCAAACAAATGGATGGGTTAGTAACATATCTTCCTTGGCCGTGAAAATGCAGAGATAAAACAATATCAGGCATTTGAACATTTATAAATAGATTCAATTTGGTGTCGATCCTGATAATGATCCAGATATCTTGTTTCAAAACATGGACGTGATAATATGGTGATAAAGTGGCCAATCAGCCTTGGAGGAGGAATGTGCTCTCAGAGTGACTATCTGTGTTTTCATGGAACATTTCTACCAGTTCTCCCCAATACAAGCCTGTGTTGTTGTGTGTGTTTGTAATTTTGCTCTCCATTGGGTTTTTTCCCTGGATGACTTTCACACAGGGAATTCCTCTCATGTGGGAACCGAGCATGCCACTCATCATTTTTCTTCTTTGAGTTTATAAGTAAATGGGGCTATGTTAGGGTAAAAACATCTGTGCACATGTGTTCAGCTAACTCTCTACTCTATAACTTTGCTTTCACATAGAAAATATTTGTGTCCCTACATGAGTGTGTTAACGTTTGACCTTTTCAACAAAAAAACTTTACATGATTTGCTTTTTGCTGCAGGACTCTGAGAGGATGTTCCAACCGGAGTCAGATCAGATGTCTCCAGTTGAATCGAGGGTAAGGCAATACACACAAGTACATTTGTTGTTTCATGAATGAACAAATAATGGATTATATTAGATAGAAGTTTTTCCGGATAAAAAAAATGTATCTTTCTGCACTGACTGATTCTTGCAGTCTCCAAACCTGGACCTGATCGACACAGGGAAGGGGCTGAAGGTCCAGACAGCGACGCCTCATCTTGTTAGCTTGGGCAGCGGGAGGCTGAGTGTGGCCATTACGCTGCTGCCGCTGAAAGAAGGTAAAGCACATGCAGCAGAGACATGGAAGGATTACACTCACAGTCAGATCTTCATCCTTATTCCTCCCTAGTTGTTTTCTTTCTCTGCCCTTCCTTCTCTGCTTTTCCCTATTTTTCCATGGTTTCTGGAGACCAGTGCTGGGAGTGGTGCAATAATTGAAAGTGTTACTCTATCCTAGGTCATAATAAAGCCGCACAGGAGGACTGAAACCCATACTTGTACAAATTACTGCATAAACATCCCCGGGTATTTCTGTTTATTTTTATTGGGGAAAGAGAATTATCCCACTCTTGAGCTTCTGCACAGCCTGAACTCACAGTTTACCATAAAAATGATGACAACAACCCAAACAGTTGTAAAACAGCGATGACTCACACTGCACGGTTTCATGGAAGTGATTTAAACAAAGAGTGAAATCCCCTTCTTCCAATCAACTGAGAGATTGACATCCAGTATATCATGTTTTATCATTATTATGCATTATGTTTTCAGGTTGTCCATCCATCCCATTTTTTAACAGAAATATTTCGGGAACACCTTAAGGGAATTCCATCATATTTAGTACAAATGATCTGTTGGATTTGAGGATGAACTGATTCGATTTTGGTCTTCAGAACGCCTTGAGTGAATGCTTGCAAATTTGGCACATACGTTTACTTGACTCATGGAATCATTTATAGGATTTTGGTGGTCAAGGGACAAAGGTCAAGGTCCCAGTTGCTTCACAAAATATGTTACTTGGCCTCTTGAACATATGTCAAGAGAATTTCTTCAAATTTGGACCAGTTCTGGACTCAAGGATTATCTGATGAACTTTCTGTGGTCAAAGATCATCTGAGTGTTGAAAAAAATGAATGCAGACTGAAACCGCACTGGTTGCATACAAGCAAAGGGTTGACACAGTATATTTAACAATATTAATGGAACAAATACAGTACAAAGGTCGATTCAGCAGAGTCAGCATTGTGACATTTTAATTTTCTACTTTTTCATTGTTAAATAAGCCTTGCCACACATTTTCTCCCTTCTTGGTGTGTCCTTCCATTTCACTCAGGAATGCCAATAATGTGAACAAGCCATTTGAGGACAAATGGGGATCTATTTTTCTCCACAATGTATCTACTGAGGAAAAAGAATAATCAGTTCCAATTCATATTGTAGAAGTGCCTCTTTAATTGCTGGCATACACGATAGTTTAGTTGTTTAACTGAGATGAAATAAAGATGCTGTCAATGAGTGTTTGGTTCAGATGGTGTGTTGTTCTACATTAAGCCTGATTTCATTTATATATTTCCTATATTTTCCCTCAAATGCTGAACACATGTATTTATTGATGTTGCAGGGGTGACTCGCATCGGCCGGGACGATGCTCCAGTTCCTCAGGATATCACCATCCAGGGGCAGGGCATAGAGGCGGAGCACTGCCTCATCTTCAATGAAGGTTTGTCTCATTTCACTTTCTCTCAATAGAATTGTAACACTGTCTGCCTCTTATTTTAGAACATGTGTACTAGATTAGCTGAACATAGATTACATTTATACATTGCAAAGTTTGCATGGGCCATTGACTCCAAATTTGTTTATCTTTTTTATTGTTTACTCCCAACATCTTACTTTTATTGAAACTATTAAATGTACTGGAAAACAATTCTGCCTGTGAAGTGAGATTACAATTTATGAAAAGAGGATTAATTATTGTTTGAAATCTGCAGCACAATTTCCCGCAACACACTTGCACAACACTGAATGGCCTGATCTTTTGAGAAAGATAATCTTTTATGATAAGATTTAATGAGCTATTTAGCTAGACAACTGTGTGTAGGCACACTGTACAGTGTATTGAGTGAAGGAGGGATCACAGTTTGAGTTTGTACTGCTGCTGTTAGACTCTACAACCATCTCTGCTCCGACTGGACCACATGATGTACCTCACTCAGCTTTTCAACTAATTTAACAGTGCGAGCATTTTTTTACTATCTGTGCAAATTCAATTACATGTGTTGTGCAATCTTATCTTATCTCCTTTTATCCCAAAAAAAAGGATCTTTTAAACACAGAGTGATAAACACTCTCAATTCAGTGGATATTCCTCTGTGGCACATTGTCTTAAATTGTTTCAGATTAAAAGGGTTTTTTTATGACAATGGTTTTGTGTGTGGTAGGATACAAATGAAAATTGATAGTCTGTAAAGCTGAGCCTCTTCTCATATCCACTCCAACAGGAGGGGTGGTGACCCTGGACCCCTGTGGTCACCTCTGCAGTTTGGATGGAGTCCAGGTCACTGCGCCTACACCACTGACACAGGGTGAGTGCTTCAGTGTACAAGCTTTGAAATATTGCCACCTACTGGTCAATAGTAGTAAAGTGCCCTAAAGTGCCCTAAAGTTCCCTAAAGCCTGAGTCATATGCATGCACAATTGACATTACACTGAATTCTGCAAAAAGTATATCTATGCAGGGTGTGTGCGTGCGTGCACATAAATGTATGGGCCCATGTGTGTTCCTCCCAAAGCTATGGGTATGTGTGTTGTAATGCATGTTCTTGCACCTCTGGTTTGCTTTAAATTTTGTAGTGATATTGAAAAGTGAGCTGCTACAATGAGTCACAGCTTCTAGAAACTGCAGAGGACACACTCTTCAACTTTACATTAGACTGCAGAAAACAACACAGACACACACACAGAGAGAGAGAGAGAGAGAGAGAGAGAGAGAGAGAGCAGTCTCCCACATTCTCTTCTCCTATCTTCCTCCAGCCCTGCCCATGTGCCTGTGTCTGATTATCCTCTCCCTGTATCTTGATTAGTTCATCTCCTCTGACTGTCTTCTCTCTTCTTCTCTCTCCCCCAACGTCCCAGGATTTTTGCAGCTGCACAGCACATTCAGTATCACAGTGTTTTGCCGTCTGTGCCACTTTCCACTCTGCTTCCCTTCTTCTTAAGCTCAATTTTTTTAGTTCACAGACACGTTTTTTTGCATTAAACCAGCTTTTTGTTTCACTGTGTGTCCATCCTTCCACTTTGCACTTTTCTCCTTTTCACCGTGCCCTGTGTGGCCTGCCCTGTTTCGGGTTAAATATTGACAGGCCTATGTATCCTCCCACCCTGCCTGGCCGATTCAAATATTGACAACATGTCGGTGTGTCCACACACAGAAGGCCAGGGCATTGTGAAGAAGCAGGTCTGGGGAGGGGATGGATTGAAAACGAAAGGATGGAGGAAGGGAAAAAAGGGGTTAAAAAAAGGGCATGGTTTGGAAAATCATGCAACAAGTGAGAGAGAGAGAGAGAGTGAAAGAGAGTGACAGAGAGAGAGGGTGAACTCAATGTTGAGTTACTCCAACCACACACGCATTCTCTTACAGAGTCTGGAGATGATTAGCTTTGTTTAGGAAGTGATCTACTCTGTACTTGGGACTTGACCTGGAATCACATCAGCTTCACTACTAACTCGCTGGATCAGCGGGAGATCGCTGCCTCACAGCAGGAACATTCCCGGGTCGAATCCCAGTTTGACCGCAGCCTTTCTATGTCTTGAGTCGCCCAATGTCCGCTGGGATTAGCTCCAGCTCCTCCTGCAGCCCTCAAAGCATGGGCAGTAATGAATGGATGTGCAAATGTTTAGAATAGTTAAAGTAAGAATAATAGCAGTGTTCCTTAACAGTCCAGAAGCCTTTACATATGCAAAGTTTTTCCAATGGAAATTCGGTTTTCCCAAGGAAGCAGGTCTCTTATATCTCTCCTGTCAATACGGAGTAAGAAAGAAGACTTCAGGGAGATTAGTCTTAACCATTATAGATTAATATTGCTACATGATCAAACAACTGTGAGGCATATGAGAGGGGTTTCAAACATTCAATGCTTGAGATGCTTAATTTTCATAATTATCTGTCATTCCAAGAATATGGGGGAGGCCCGGAACCCAATCTCACCCTTGTTAAATCCACCCCTGCTTGTACCAGAGCATAAAATGTTCACACAGCATGAGACACACAGAAATGATGGCAATTAAAAATCACTGTGGGCCAATAACTGCACTGACAAACAAGCAGTGTTACTAATGCAGGCCTCATTAATTCTGCTTTTTTTATTTCTGAACACATGTCAGCAGGGGTTTAGGAGCCTATAAAATTCAATCTCCCAGCAAACACACCAGTCTGGAGCCAATGCAAATCTAGCTGCTGAATAAAATGCACCTTCTCTGAACAGCCACTCCGCCCCCCGTCAGTCTCCACACACACATGCACCGTCTGCACCCCGTCTGGGTTCATGTCTCGGTTGCAAATCACAAATTGTCTAAATGAAACACGGGTAGCACAGACCCCTGACTTGGGGCTGCAGGGGGCAAAGTTCTCCCAACAAAGCCTTTGTCTTCTCAGTGGTGTCTCTTCCTTTCCTCCATTTTACCCTCTCAATTTGTCAGACCCTAAAATCTCAATCAACCCCTCATCTGTTGTTTCATCTTAGAAGCTTCTTTTGAACTACATTGTGGTAGAAGAACTCATCAGAACCCAGCCGCCGGGCTATTTTTACCAGATTTAACAGGTCGTAACACCTCACCCTGGTTTTCGCCTCTTTACACTGGCTTCCAGCACGTTTTAAAATTAATGTTAAGGTTATTTCTAATCATTTACAAGGCTTAATGGTGTGACTCCTCAGTGTCTTGTGGATCTTTTATCCTCACACAACCCTGCTTGCACCTTGAGATCCTCTGGCAGGGGCCTTTTAACTGTTCCAGATTCTTGGCCAAAGACATAGGGGGACAAAGCTTTTGAAATAAGAGCCCCGAGGCTCTGGAACACCCTGCCAGAGGAAATACATCAGGCTATGTGAGTAGCTTCCTTTGAATCAAAGCTTAAAATATACTTTTACCATAAACCATTCCATGATTTTAACTTGCTCTGCCAAGGAGGTTATGTTTTCGTTCGTGTTTGTTTGTTGTTACTAGGACTACGCAAAAACTATACCCAACTGACTTCCATGACAGTTTGTGGACAGGGGCATCACCCCAGGAAGAACCCAGGGATCAGCATTCACTTTCCTCAGCATTTGGAGTTAGGGCGTTTTCCAGCATTTGCGTTAATTTCCCGGGAAATTAAGTTATGGATCTTGACGAAAAACATTTTAATGTGATTTCATTAAGGGATCGGCTTTGGTGCAGGTATGGTTGTTTTCTAGTTTTTACCAACATTTCTTTCACATTTTTATTTTCTTTGAAGACTGCTCTTGTTTTTAAACATTTTTTTGAGAAGCACTTTTAAACTTCGATTTGAGAAGTGTTCTACAAATAAAGATGTTATAATTAAAATAGAATTCAGCCACCGATTTTAAAAAGTTGTTTCCAAAGTCATTCTCTACAGTCTAACTGGTGGGGGGTTACTCTGACCCGAGGTATGTCAAAGAGAAAGAAAGAAAATAGGTAGGTAGACAAAGAGAAGCTGAGGGGGCGTCAGACGAATACCTCACTGTCGAATGGTCTTTAAACCCCAGCTACACATGGGGGTGAGGGCATGTGACTCTACTGCTTTAAATGCGGTTTTCAACACTTAAAGTCCTGTTTTCTCTCCTTCACTCCTTCATTTTCTTTGAAGAAGTAAAGACTTTGAAGACATCTTAGTACAATTACAATTGTTGGTAGTTAAAACTGTGCCCTCTTGAAAATGCCGAAGCCTCCTCCACCCCCTTCCCTTCCCAAAGGTTGGTTCAGTCCTGGAGTCTGGCTGGTGGATAGTAAATCTGTGAACTTTCCTCCTCGCAGAGTCAACACAGGCAGACATCAACCCACACAGTGAGAGAGAGAGCGAGAGGGGGGAACAGTGGTTTAATAATTCATTTATCCCCGTTTTCCTTTCCTTGAGGAAGACTCAGGTTATGTTGTAGTCATTTATCCCCAGTGAACAGGAAGAAGTGTGGGGTTTCTGTCGTGAGAAGTGCGCACTGAATGGGAATCAAGAGGTGTGTAACGGATTTCTTTCTTTTTCTCATCGCTTCGTGCAAAGAAGCAACAGTTAATGAACTCAACTCTCTATTGAGACAGTTCGACTTCACTGTGTGTTTTAGATTCGTACCTCGCAATTTTTTGTAAATGAAATAGTTGGTTGTGTTAATTTGCGACGCTACACATCTTATTGCCGTCTGTTAAACTTAATCAAGTGATTAGGAATTTGTTGTCATCATGCTAGCACGACCTTCCTGCCCCTTTGTTTGTGTGCTTGTATGTCTTTGATTGTGTGTGTGTTTGTTTGTGTGTGCAAAGCTGATTCTGGATATGATGGGTGTGTGTGTTCAGACTCTCCTTCACTGACTCGGATTATGGCTGATTCACCTTGACCACAGCACACTAAAGAAAAGTTAAAATATACTACATTTTATTATGTTCAGTGGTTAAACAAAAATAAAATAATCTAAATCAACATGTTTTAAAGTTGACTGAAATGAGCCAGATGTAACCAAACGTGTGGTCAGAATCGATATGGTTCAGTATCATGTTGTGATCAATGTTTTCAAACTAGCCTCACGTGCTCTTTGGACATGTTTGGCCAATCATCTCAATCTGAAACCGCACTGTTCTCATCACTGGTCGATAGAATTGCATTTGCTTAAACGATTATCTTACGCGACACTTAAATAAGCAATGTAAGCTCTCTGTGCCAGCCAGGATAAACAGCTTTCCTTCAACAGCAGATATTGCCTCCTTTAATTTGAAAGATGTACATTTATTTGTGTGTTACATATTGAAGAATTGGTCACCTCCACCATGGAGTTAATGTTTTCACCTCTGTTTGTCAGTTTGTCGGTTGATTTGTTTGTTTGTTAGCAAGATTATACAAAAACACCTCGACGGATTACCACAAAACTTGGTGGAAGGATGTGGTATGGGTAAAACTACGGTGCTGATCCCAGAATTTTTTTTATCACTTTCCTCAACATTGCAAGATTTCTGTTTATGTGCATTCGGTGTGAATCTAAAACTGGATCTGTTGACATTAAAAGTGGTTTCATGAGTGGACTTTTGGGCCTTGGCAGAGGTATGCAGTTAACCGAGTGCAACTCTAGTTAAAATGTTCAGTAAATCGTCTTTTAAAAACAAAATTAAGCCACTTAGATTCTATGGAAGCAGCTAGAACTACAGCAAATTGCAAGGTCCATCTGCCACAACAGATCAGTATCAATATGAATCAGTAGACCTGAACTCACTGAACTGATCGTTTTTTAACTCGATGATTTATTTTGCCTTATGCTTCACATGGCATGTTCGTTCAGCAGGAGCTAAGTTGTGAATCAGTGCAGCCGCTCAGGGTGGGAAGTCAAACTCGTTCCATCGCACCCTGCTTGTGGTTCATCGCCTGCACCTTTTAATGGAAATAAGCTAGTTGCGTCGGCCTTGGGCTAAAATAAATTAGCTGGGAGGATCCCAGGGTGGTGTGGGTGCATGTGAGAGAGAGAACTATCCTGAGGGCATGAAGAGAGTGTGCATGGTCAGGATACCTGACACCTGTAAACAAAACCTGCTTCATTGTTCTGGGTGTATTGTTTTCATAAGTCTTTCTTCTGCCTGCCTCCAGCGTATATATTTGTTCCTCTTGCGCTACAAATATAAATGAAAGATAGATCCTTTTTGTCATCCATTTGTGTTTACTTTATGATTAATCAGAGGTTGCGGAAGGTTGAGGTGGATCTTTGCAGATACGATTTGAAATGGAGCAGAGAGAAGATGGCTTCTGAGCTGGTGCTAGGCCACAATATGCTTGGGAATGAGAGCGAGTGTGAAATAATCTACACCAACTCCCTTGAGAAAGATCAGCCTGGTGTTTGTGATGATAGAGCTGCAGCCGTTTGCCCCAGAGAGGGTTAATTTGTGGTTTTGAGGCCAAGTCACACTCCCACTGGGACCTGTGTGTGTATCTGCATCTTGAGCATGCCTGAGTAAATTCCTCTTCAGTTAAGTACCATGCGCGTCCTTTTTTCAGGATCTTAGCAACATTAGGAGGACAGACAGTTTTTCAAACAATGCATACATTTTGATTTAAAAACAAAAATGATTGACAAGCTGCACTTTGAACGTTTTAAGTGTTATCACTTTGGACATCCAAACTGAACGATTAGCAGGTAGTATGGGATCTTTGTCATTGGTTTATTTTCATTCTAACCCAATGGTATTCATTTGCCAGTTCCTCCACTTATGTTAACCAAACAGAGAGGCCGTTTTGAGTTTCCCCCTCCCATAACATTGCGGCAAGAGTTTAGTTTGTTCGGATCTACGTAGGGACGTAAATTGACTCCAGACGTGATGCAGCTCCTACATCTGTGTCCTCAAAGACTCTGAGGTCTGACTTTGTAGATTGCAAACTTTCAATTATCCTATAAATGTATACGCAGACTAATTTCGAGTTTTATTGTTATTGAAGAAGGTCTGTGCCCTATGTACTTGTTGGGGGGTGCTGGCGCCCCATGCTTCCAAATTCAATAAGCCGGTAAACAAGAAAACACGGGGACAAGATTAAAAACGTGTTTTGTTGTGGATGTGGTACGTCTTTGTGCGCGGAGGGGAGCGAACATGTGTTTGTCCTGAATAACTTGCATAAAATAGTTATTTTCGGACGTCAGACTTAAATTTGATCTGTGTGGAAGAAATTATGATTATGCTGTTTGTTCCCTTGTTATTGTATTAGATGAATTTAAGGGAGTAAGTCCTAAGACTAGGATAGAAAAACGTCTCCATATATCTGCTAGAAAGGCATTCAATGGAGCCTGTCCCTGTGCCAAGGCCCCAACAAGTTCAATCAAGCCGCACCACAGAGCACACACTCATAGATCAGTCAACTTGCTCATGGGTCTCCTGCTGTGCTCTCACATCGGCACCTCAGCACTTTCTGCAGACTTTATACCAGGGGTCCAGGATGGGAAAGTCTGCAGAAACTCCAGAGCCTCCCACTCTGACATTTGTGTTCACAGACACGCGCCTGATCTGGAGGATCTCCCGAGTTCAGTGCATGTCTCAAAGCAGCTCTAGTTTGTTGGAAATGCGCTCAGTAGTTTTTGCGTAATCCTGCTGACTCAAAAACAAGCAAACGGGACAGTGGCTGAACCTAACATTCTTGGCGGAGGTAATAATAACTCAGGGTCCAAAACAGAGAGAGGAAGTATAATGAATACACAATATATTTGTTGTTATCTCGTTCACATGGACACACATAAGGCTACTATTTGTTTAT